>NC_056744.1:1807978674-1808023295 GCF_019279795.1 Protopterus annectens
TGTCTCCAAAGTACCTCTAAGGTGAGGTACATCACCAGCCCTTGGAAACAATGACATTGGGTGATGTAGTTGGCGAGAGATTTCATAAAATAATTTACTCTACACACAAACACACACACACATTTACATTTGCTAGGAGTGAAGTTAGGTACTTCTAAGGTGAATGAGATCTACAGGACTGCTAAAGTAGGGCACTGTGAAGTGTACTAGGTGTAACTGGGGCCAAACTCTTTAAGCTACAAACACATATCTATATACACACACACACAAACATGCCAGGAATGAAATTCAAACCCCAGCCTATGCAGTTATTAATACTACTGTGTTACACATTTATCACACACGCCACAGGGCTTATAGGTAGGATGGTGTCCACACATACTTCTGAGGTGAATGACATCATCAGCTCTTGTAAAGTATTTTACTCTGAAATGTACTGGGTGTGTATGGACACAAAATACTTTAACCTACAGATATACACACACACACACTTTTGAACTTGCCAGGACTGGAAGTAGAACTTTTACCTTGCTAGTTTGCTACACTATAGTATTACGCAGTTATTGCACATGCCACGGAGGTTATAGGGCTGAGAGCTGCCCAAAGGGATGTTTCTAGGTGGCTGACATCAGCAGGAGTGCTAAAGTAAGGCAATGGGAGGTGTAGTGAGTGTGAATGTCCTCAAAATCATTCATGTGAGAGATGCAATCATATAGCCAAACTGGAGGCTAAGCTCTCTCAACTCAGTACTGGCATAACCAGTCAGGAGGAGAAGGAAACCACACTCACTAAAATTCCAGTCTCACATAGACCTACCACGACAGAAAACCAAACACATAATCACACAAAAACATACTCAGAGGCTCTAAATAAAGATCTGCCTAAGCAGCAGAGTCCTCCAAAGCAGACACCCAAGCAACCGCTACACCAAACAAACACGGCAACACATATCTCACAAAGCCAGTGTGCTTAACAGTCACAGCCCTTAAGGCTAAACAACACACCTGATACACTTGTAATAGGTGACTCTGTCGTCAGGCACACTGACGTCCCGCTCACCAGGCTGAACAAGGAGAAGGTCACGGTGAGCAGCCTGTCGGGTGCTAGGATCCGCCACATAACACAAGCACTCAGGTCACTCCAAGGCAAGTACAAATATGACTCAGTCATTGTCCATGCTGGTGTGAATGACCTGAGATGTACCTCCCTGGACTACATGAAAAGAGACATAGAGGAGCTCTCTGAGCATGTAACCCAGGCCGGTATGACCCTAACCTTGAGTAGCATCTTATCCTCACCAAGAATGATGCCACAATATGAAGACAAGATGATCAATTTCAACAATTGGCTTAAGTACTGGTGTCATTCAAAGGGGATCCAATGCCTGTCAGCCTGGGATGATATGCTCGACAAGCCACGATGCTCGCTAGGGACGGCTTGCACCTGTCGCCCCAGGCTTTGGATATTGGCAAAGGCCTTATTTCCCCTATAGTGCCTTTTTAGGCAAGGCTCAAAAGACAAACCCACCTCCATAGGTAACACAAGGGATAAGAAACTAAGAGTAATGCTACTCAATGCCAGAAGTCTAAACCTCAAGATGCACGCACTCAAACTCTCCTTAGCATGGAGAACATCGATATCTATAAAGTAACAGAAACCTGGTTCAGGGCTCCCTTTAGAGCACCCCAGCACTACCAGGTTATATCTCATACCATGCTTTTTGGCCCCAAAACTTGGACCGAACCACAAAAGGAGGGGGAGTATCGATATTCATCAAAGATACCCACACCTCCAGGTTGGTGGCTGCCACGAAGCATCAGAGACTATCCATGTGCAACTAACAGTGGGTAAAACTGCCTTCCAGTTTATAGCCTGCTACAGACCACCCTCCCAAACCCAGGAACCCCACTCGGCCTTCCTGAGAACACTGGAAAATATGAAGGTCTCTCCAAACACCATTATATTGGGCAACTTCAACTACCCAAACATAGACTGGGAGCATTACTCTAACTCCAACACCCTAGCCCAAAGGTTCCTTGAATTCATAAACTCAAATGCTATGGAACAACTTGTTACCACTCCCACAAGAGGGGAAAACATACTGGACCTGATCATCATCAACATGGGGACTCTATGCTCCAGACCAGAAGTGTATCCCTCACTGGTAACATCAGACCATAAACTGATCTCACTGAATATTCACATCCCGACCCCACCCCCTGCCCAGAAAACCATAGTGAAAAACTTCTCTAAAGCAAATTTCACACTCCTCAAAACGGAGGTGGAATCCTTCAAAGCCCACGGGCCTGTGGAAAATACAGCCCAGACCACAGAATCCTTTATAAATGAATTCTATGAACACCTTCAGGAATGCATGGATCATGCAATCCCAAATAAAACCAAGACCCATTCCTCCAAAGGCAGACGTCCTGTCTGGTTGACCCCAGCCATAAACAAACTATACAATAGAAGGAGGAAGCTGCTACATGATAGAGCAAAATCCCAAAAAGGGAAGGCATCTCTGATCAGTATTAGCAAAAAACTAAGGGCACTCATAAAATCGTCTAAGGCCAGCTTTGAGAGAAAAATTGCACAGGACACTAAGGATAATCACATTAGGGGATTCACTGAAGGTCGAGCAGTTAATCACAAAATATTGACCTATACTTACACATCACGACGATTTCAAATAATTGCAAGGAACCCCATTTCATTAGAAAAAGAGACATGAATCTTAAGGGCCTTTTTGAGGGTGAATCTGGTTTTGGTTCTACAAGGGGTTGTTCGAAATTTGGCATGTATAAGTGTGGCTCATGTAAACAATGTCCTTATGTGCTCAACGAAAATTCATTATTTATTCCATCTAGGAGGTTTAGAGTTAAGGCTGAGCATTCTTACAACTGTGGTACTAAAGGGGTCATCTATTTGGGGTTTTGCACACAGTGCTCCAGTTTTTATGTGGGTAAAACTGAGAGAACACTCAGAAGAAGGATATATGAGCACCTCTACGATGTTTCTAAGAAGAAGGAAAACAATGCTTTTTATAAACATCTTGGTTCATGCCCCAATATGCAACTTAAGTTTTTTTATATTAGATCAAGTCTTGCAGGATAGTAGAGGGGGTGAGTGGGAGGCCCGACTGGAATATAAGGAATTATGGTGGCAGCTTAAATTAAATGCAACTAAACCCCCTGGTTTGAACGACAGTGTTAGCATCATGAGTGTTTTAAAACTGAGGAGGGCTAAGTTATGATGTTTATTTCTTGGTAGTTGTGTTTATTTGAACAACATGGACAACGTCTTGTTTTGAACAATTTTTTAAATACTGCTTATTTTGTACTTAATGGGCAGTAATTTTTAACCACAACTTTTGAATGTTTTTTTAGGCACATATGAATTTTTTTTTAATTTTTAACGTTATCTTAAGATATTACAAGTTTGGCTGGTCATGTTGATGTACTTGTTTTAATTCTGACAGCATTGAAAAGCAACTTTTTAAGTCTCTAACATAACCTGGTGGTTTGCTAGTTTTAATGGCTAATTAGCATAGTTTATTAATTGGAGATATAGTCACATGATTTGGACTAGAAGCTATTTAAGCACTGAATTTTTAATGATGGTTCATATTGATAAAGCCTGGTATGACTCCAGGCAAAAGTGCTTGATGTAATATTCTACTTTTTATTTTTTTTGTTCTTTATTAAAGTCAATTTTGATTCAAGACATGCTGGACTGTTCCGTTCCTTTTAAGCCTTTGGATATTTTACTTTGTTCTTGGTTTGGATCTGCTTTGTTTTGAGCATATTGTAATCATTCCTAACAGCAAGGATATGACATGCAAGATACCTGTGGCTGATGGTGGTGTGAGCTGAGTGTATGTGTGACATGGAAGCTAATGGCACCTGACTCACAGATTTACCTGGGACATTCCCCTTATTCTGCCTTGTGTGTGGACATCGGCAGTCTGTCATTACTTTATCACTGTGTCTTTTGTGGCGTGTCACTAATTGGCCAGACTACCAATATTCCATACTAGAGGGACAAGTAATGTGATGCTAACCGCTAAGTATAATTCCAAAGTTGTGTGCTGTTGACAGTTATTTTATAGGCATTCTGTGTAGGGTACTTCCACCTATGTGTACTGTTTCTATGTATAGTCACCCATTCATGGCCTATCCAGCTTTCCAACGGTGACAGATATTGACATCTGGAAGGTGAGTATGTACGACTGTTGACATGGGTGTAGCTGAGAAGCAGATTGGTTGGCACTGCAGTTGTTGGAACATGGCCCTATCGACCACAGTACTGTATGTAGGACACTGAGACACAACCATCCAAGGCCAACATGCTGACCAATTCCAGACAATTTTAACACACAACAAACTTACCATAGTGGAATTCAACAGGGTGTGGACCTGGGTCCCCTCATGTAAAGTGTTACAGTTCCTTTTCTGCCTTTGTATGCTGCCCCAGTTTCTGGTGCTCTATCAACTGTACATGTTTGTAGGGGAGGACTGAGACATGTCCCGTACCATGGTCAGGCATAATACTACACTGTGAATTGGGCCAGTACATGTAGGGGTAGTGTGTGAGTGGTAAACATGCTGATGGTTTTAGGCAAGGCTTCCAGCTTAGAACGTTTAATGCAAGATACACACAAGTGCTTTCACAAATTTGCTTCTTCAGGTTGAAGAAGCAAATTTCTGAAAACGCTTATATGTATCTTATATTAAACGTTCTAAGCTGGAAGCCCTGCCAAAGTCCTTCTGTTTACTTTTGACTGTTGGAGCTTTGTTTTTTTCTTGACAAAGGCACCTGGATTACAGTAGTGTTTGTGTTTTTTTCACTATGCAGATGGTTTTGTTCACACAGTCCTTATACTGTACTGTTCATTTGGCTTACCAGTATGTGACTGTGGTAGACTTGGTTTTATGTATGCACTTTCACACTGGTGTCTGCTTTTCAGTGCTGTTACATCCCTGTAGTTCCCGATACCTTTACAAATACATGTGTAATTCCCCATACAGGATTTGGGTTATTGTGTAGTCTGAATGTAGTATAGACAGTGCTTGGTAACATGCCTAGCAGCTCAGTGTAGTGTCCCCACTGTGATGTTATGTCCAGATATTTATGGATTGTACTGTTGCATGGCCCCCATACGTAATGTGAATTTCTGACACGTTAGTGGGATGATATAAGGATTTAAGTCACTAACTAGTGGGAAGTAATTGTTTTTTTGACTTGTGCTATATCAGTCAATATATATTAGAATAGAAAGCAGGGTGTTACTGCAGCAATTGTGTCAGCTTATCTACTCCAGTATTTGAGATATGTTCCTATCTTCATGGCTTCCACCCGCCAATTTGTCAGGTTTGCTCTGGACTCATTGCACCAAGGGGTTCTGAGCATACCACTCAATTGGCCAGATTGTGTCTGAATGTCTAGGTTTACTGCTCATATTTCTGGTCTATTCCGCAATTTCCCTAATTTTTTAACTCTCTGGTACAGAACTGTGATGATGTCAGTATTCCTGTCAGTAAGTGTTGACATAGGTTTCATTTTTCTGAACTCATTTCCTTTAGAACATATGTTACTCTAGCAACATTCTGCATTTATAGGTGCAGTATTTACATTATATCCTGAGTTTTGACCCATTGTCCCCCCATTATCACAGGCATTGGCCAGAATTCTTGCAGTAAGAGGTCAAGAGGTATGGTGCTGGTGTAGGACTCCACTACATGTTATGAACATATATATATATATATATATATATATATATATATATATATATATATATATATATATATATATATATATATATATATATATATATATATATATATCTTTGCATACTGCTGTATGCACATATATATGTACAAATTTTACATGTATATACTTTATATGTGTATCTCTAAACACCGTTATATATACTTTCTCATATGTATCTCACCATACATATCTTATACATGTATATTTATATATAGAAACATAACGGATTCCACACTGAAACTATTCAATACCTGCAACAGCGATTCCTACAGCTCAGATGGTGTAGTGGTACATTATTGTGACTATGGTGTAGAAGGTCTTGGGTTTGAGACTTGGCAGGGCTGATGATTTTGTTGCTGGACAGAACAGTGGCTGATGGAGACAGAGTGATTAAAGCAGTTGTAAGCAGCTTTAAACAGGTTTGAACAAAGCTAAGCAATGCCAACAGATGGTTACATGTGAAAATGCTTAATCTGTGTAGGCATCGCTTACCGTCACTCATAATCTAAGGTTGGCAGTGCTTAAAAGGTCCTGTTGACCACTGCTTACCAATGGGCCAATCCGCTTAGCTGAACTACTCATTGCTTAGCATTTATATTTAAGCAACACTTACACCAGCTAAGCATATCTGTGCACTACTTAGCATTGCCCAAATTTTATTTTACAGACTATCAGCTTTATGGGATTGATTCATCATTACTGACATATTATAATTTTATGCTTACCTTCCCTGACATCCCCCTATGTGTACCTTTCAGCGGCCTTGAGTCCTGTAAGCTCAGTGGTGTGTGTAGTAACTGCATAACATTAAAGTACAAAATACTAGTTAGGTAGAGGTTCTAACCTCAGTTCTGGAAAGTTTGTGTGTGTGTGTGTGTGTGTGTGTGTGTGTGTGTGTGTGTGTGTGTGTGTGTGTGTGTGTGTGTGTGTGTGTAGGTTAAAGTATTGTTTTAATTCTCTCACCCACTACATCACCCATTGGCATACTTTACAAGGGCTGGTGATGTTCCTCACCTTAGAAGAACCTTGGGACAACACCCACCCTATAAGCTCCATGGGGCATGTGATAAATGCGTAACACTGTAGTAGCAATAGATAGGTAGGGGTTCTAATCTCAGTGCTGGCAAGTGTGTGTGTGTGTGTGTGTGTGTGTGTGTGTGTGTGTGTGTGTGTGTGTGTGTGTGTGTATGACAACAGTATCCTGTGTGGGTGGTAGTGTGTTTGTGTGAGAACAGGATCCATCAGGGGGTGGGTTTTGCTAATTTATGTTGCCCACCCAGCATATGTCCCAATGTCCACATTACAAAGCCAACAGTTGTCAGCCACTGTAGATGTAGGTGTAGACAATCTGCAACCCTTAAAGCATTGTGCCATGTGCAATGACTATGTGACAGTATGTAATAGGTAACAAGACAGGCAGCCTTTCTAATCCACAGAGACCACTCTCCACTCAGGAATCATACACAAACACACTCAGCTAGGCATCAACCCCTATATCAGTAGGTGCCTCGCAAAATGACTCACAGATAGAACCCACAGTGTGAATGCAGTGGACTCCATGTCAAACCATTGACCAGACACAAGTGGAATTCAACAGGGTGTGGACCTGGGTCCCCTCATGTTTGGGATCTACACCTCTGTGGTCCACGCCAACACAAAGGCACTGTGGCTGACGTTTGCAAACAACTGTAAGATGGGTGCTATCATTACCCCCTCATGTGATGTTGACATCATGCACAAAGGCCTCTCTGAGACCTATGACTGCTGTCAGAACCCTGGGCATTAGCTCAATGCCAGGAGATGTGCCGCCACCCTCTTTGGGACACCATGGTTCACATGAAGTAATACATTGTTGGCAGTCTAGTGAACACTGACGTTGTTATAACAGAATGGGGAACACAGGTTGACGGTGAGCTCTCTGTTGACCACAACAGTGCCACTGACATCAGAAAGTCTTTCTGTGTGTTACATCTCCTAAGGGTGTGTAATCCAGCAAGTAAAAGGCCATGGTCACCCTGTACCTTCCCCTCAGTAGGCTAATCAGTGTGCATAGTGGCCCATTTGCCATGTACCTAACTGGACACCTGCAACAACAGGAGAGGCTGCAAACATACCCCACAGAGAAAATCCCAGGCCTTACACACATGGCCTATATGGATAGACTCCAATAACTCCAAATAATCTCCATGTCATACTGGCTACTTAGGTGTGATCACTTGACTGACTTACACAGGCATGTCTCACCAAACTCTGTCAGGAATACTACATCTGAAGATACCAATCTGTCCACACAACATGCCCCAGAGACTTCAACCACATGTCCACACCCCAATGAACATGCTTGAGGGACTGGTACACAACCCAGACACTGTCCACAGTATGGAATATACATCACATACATGTCAAGCAGGGCACATCACTGGCCATTCTCAATCTGAACACAGAACATGCCCCAGAGACTTCAACCACATGCCTACACCCCAAAGAACATGCTTGAGGGACTGGTACACAACCCAGACACTGTCTACAGTATGAAATATACATCACATACATGTCAAGCAGGGCACATCACTGGCCATTCTCAATAGAACTCTGGTAGAGTGGATGGGGAATACAATACAAACCCCTGGGGATCACTCCAGTGACTATACTCATTAGACACACTGGGAACTATCGTCAGGTAGCATGATGTCAGGGTATTCCCATAGGCTAGCCTTGTAAAGCCTCCATGACAATTCAACTAGTACACACCTATGAATCTATGAACCTATGGCTCTCAGTACTGGCAAATGTGTGTATGTGTGCATTGGTGTGTATATCAGTGGTTGTCAGTGTGTAAACTTGTACATGACAAGAGTATTATGACTACTCTCACACCCAGTACACCCCCCATTGCCATACCTCATAAGGACACATGATGTTATTCACCTTACAGGTACCTTGGTACACTCATCACACTAGTAGTTCTGTGCCACCTGCAATAACTGCATAACACTGTGGTGCCACAACTTGATGGGTTGGGGTTCCGAACCCAACATGATGCTATGCAGGTAGGTAGATGCGCGGCCGAACCAACCAAGTAAACAACAAAAGGCCAGCAATATGCGATCCAGAAGTAGAAAATAGAAAATAATTAAGTCAAATACATATAGATGGCTAAATAATAACCCTTTATTAGACAGACCAGTTTCGGCAACCAATGCCTTCTTCAGTGTATGAAAAATTCACCAAAAATCCCAACAATTTATAGACACACCCCACCTGTGAGACTGATGGAAAATGCAACCAGTATATATTTAAAGAGAAAGAACCCAAAATATAAACTGAAGTTGTACATGATAGTAAATGCAATCATAACTTGACAATATGTGGCAAATGTAACATAAAAATAGGTAGAACATTGAAAATTGTAAAATAAAAAATAAAAAATATGTTATGAACTGACCCCAACACATTGAATTATATAACATAAAAGTAGATGCATATCACTTATGGTGTAGTTATACTGAGAACATATCTCATACATGCTGTCATAACCATAAAGAACATCACATCCAAAGCATGAAAAAAAGGGCAATGAATGTTCCAACAGAAAACATGTGGTTAACAATTGATGATATGGCCGAATTCGAAAATCCATGCTTAGTCCAGTGTTCCAATATAATTCCTTCAGCTATGATCGCATCTGGTATGTCGATATGCCTTTGGCTCACCTCCATCGGACCCTATATGACACATTAAGAAGATTATACAAAAATATGAGAGATAGAGGCAAACAGATTACTATAAACCAATATTCATAATCATTCATGATGTAAATAAGATATACAAATCAATATGTTTAAAAACATAAAACATAAATTGTACCAACCTATATCCTCATATTTACAAATGGTCATTTAGTCCTGGAGGGAATAAGGCACCCAATGTAATGATCCAATATTGTTCCTTATGAGTAAGTATTTTATGCCATCCCTGGGGATTACTACGGTCCCCCAGAATTCTATCTATAATTATAAAAGAAAATTGTGCATCAGGATGTTTCAAATTGTGCCTATATAAGGCATTTGTTTCCTTCCTAGTTTTGATGTCTGATCTGTGTTCGTTGATTCATGTTCTGAGTGGTCTAGAGGTTTGGCCTACATAAAAAGCTTGACAAAGACAAGTTGCCAGATAGACCACCCAACTGCTGCTACAGTTACCAAACATTCTGCATTGATACACTTTACTGGTATTACGACTTGTAAATTCCTTACTTTTGTTGACTTGTTTACATGAACCACAATGGCCACAAGGGAATGTACCCACTAATATATCCCCTGACATAGTCAATTGTTGATGTATCATTCCCCCACTTTCTATGTGTTTGAAATGTGAAAAGAGAGAGCCAAGAGTTCTGCCTCTCCTATATGAGAAATGGCACTGTTGATCCAATATTGATCTCAAATATTCATTGGCCATGAGAATATTCCAATGTCTATTAATAATACCCTTGATAGCATTGGAATTTCTGCCAAAGGTAGTGACAAACCGAATGATATTCGTAGAACAATCCCTAGTTTGAGATTGATATTGTAACAGAGTTTTTCTCTCAATGTTATTAGTCCAATTCCAGGCATTAAGAATGTCTTGATGTCTGTAACCCCTATTGGCAAACCTATGATAAAGATCCAAGCCATCCCTATCAAAAGCACCCTGTGTCGAGCTCAGGCATTTGATACGCATAAATTGGGACTTAGGGATGTTGCGGATGGTGTGGCCTGGGTGCATGCTGGAAGCATGCAACAAAGTGTTGCATTGATAGTATTTGCGATAAGATCTCGTATTCAACGTATGATCTGTATTTCTGGTAATGGTAACATCCAAAAAATTGATGCTTTGAAGATCGTATGTTACCGTAAACTCAATTCCCCATACATTTTGATTGAGGTATTCAATGAATTCCTGTAAATACCTGACATCTGCCCACCACACCATCCAGCAATCATCCAAGTACCTGTGCCAAATGTCTATTTCCACCAGATAGATATTGTGTAGTGGATCATAGATCATGCATTCCTCAAAGAATGCCATGAACAAATCGGCATAAATGGGAGCAAAAGATGCTCCCATCGCCGTACCCTGCAATTGCCAATAGCATTGCCCTTGAAAATAAAAGACATTCTTATTGAGGACATGTTCCGTCATAGAGATAAGCAGTGTATTGAACCCAGGGGGGTATAGAGCAGCCCTATCTAACCAATATTGTAGGGCCTGTAGGCCAGCCCAGTGTGGAATGCTAGTGTATAGGGCCTTAACATCCAATGAGCACATGAGCCAACCAGGCTGAAGTTGACAATCCTGTATGATCTGTAAAAATTGGGTCGTATCCTGCAGTCTAGCCCTAACAAAACACAACAGTGGTTTGAGATATTGAGTAAGAAAGGCAGATAAAGGCTCCGTCAAGGACCCAATTCCTGATACAATCGGTCTGCCCGGAGGATTTATAATGGACTTGTGTATTTTTGGAAGTAAATACAAGATTTGCTTCTGAGGATCCTTGACAGCAAGATTGAGAAAAAGTGTCTATTTCCTGTTTAAAATGAGTGGTAGGATCATAGGCCATATACATATAACATCTTCTATCAGACAGTTGAGATTGGCCCTCATTCAAATATGAACTCATATCCATCACAACCACGGCACCACCCTTATCAGCCGGAAGGATGGCAATATTTTGATTCTCCCTTAGCTCATTTAGAGCAGTAGTTTCCTGTGTAGAAAGATTAGATCTCATTTTGTCATATTCCCTATGCTCAAAGTGTAGGTCCCTAAGGACCACTTGCATGAAAACAGAAACATGTTTGTGCATAGGTGGTTGAAAATCAGGCTTAATGAATCTAAACTCATCAGTTCTTTGAGAGTCTCGATCTGCAAAAAACTATTTCAGATTCAGGTTACGACAGAAGCTCATAACATCAGTGACAATGCTATATTCATTGCAAAAAAACCCAGGGATAAAACCTAAACCTTTATTGAGAAGTTGTAGATGCTGTACAGGCAATGTTTCTTTGGACAAATTCAAAACATTTAGATTGACCCCCTGATTTAGGTTAGGAAGTTCTGGATCAATCCCTCGAGGGAATTGGGCATGTTTGCCACTTTTGTGTTTGCGTCCACCCCTACGCCTGGGACCATGTCTAAAGGGATTGCTCTATTGGATTTTTTCTATGTGGTGAATCCTTGTTACTGGAACTATCATAATCGGTACATGAAGAATCCTCCCCTGAGGTGCTGGCACTGGTTTGATCCCTATTTTTCAAAATGGACCGTGGTCTTTTTTTGTTAAAATTATTACTGGGAACATTAGATGTAGAACCAGAACTGGTACCCATAAATCTCACTGTTCTCTGGGAGTCAAAAGGATGCCCCCTTTGGTAATCCATATAATCTCTTTTAAACTTTTTTATTTTTCTATCTTTGGTAACTTTATCATGGTTTGTGTGTTCCTGTGATAATTTTTTAAAAGAGTCTTGAAATGTAGATTGAGACTCAAATCTTTTGCAATCTAAACGCATAGTTTTGACTTCCTGGAGGTTAGTATCAATCATACGCTCATAATATTGGGCCAGCATGTTGACAAAAAGCATGGACTCTTTCTGTAAGGCTTCATGCCACTCATTAGATAATCTGTCTTCTTGTCTCCCAACCAATGATTGTAGCCAAATTCTGAGACCCCTAGGGGCTATATTTTTATGAAGATATACCCAGAACAAACGTAGGTGCCATATGTTTGATCTTAGGTTTTTAAGACCCTTGGAAAGGGAATCAAATGCCAATTCACAATTCATGGCTGATTGTTCCCCTGATTCATTGGAATTGCTGCCTGGCGAGGTATGGATACCAAATACCCCAATATCCTCCCGATCGGCACACAATCTAGTTAAGATAATGTCTAGGTCCATGCTGGATATATGATATAAGCTAAAAAAAACAGAGACCACAAGCCAAGATAAAACACTGTGACAGAAAATCAATATTCAATAATAATATGTACAGATAATGGGTATCAGCCCCTGTATCACCACAAGATTCCCAACTGTATATCCAAAAATTATTATAAAAAAGGGAAAAAATGCAGAGCCAGCACCGCAAGAAAAGATGTCATATGTTAAAACAGAAAACAGAAAACTGTATATGCAGTATATTCAACTTTAAACTTAAGGTTGATGACCTCTTATGGTGTAGGTCTATAATACAAACATCAGAAACATTGCAAGTGTAAAGATAGGCCCAATATATGGCCAGAGCCAATATGATGTTAAGGAACAATCGACACCAAAACACTGAGTGAACCAAATAAATTATTAGGCCTGCAATGGCACCACAATTATACTTGCTAAAACCGCCAATGTCCAGGGTAAGAACTTATAAGGTATATCCAGGACTAATATGTTTGTGTAAATGACAGACAATGGTGATAATGCCTGTAATAACAAATAGACATGACATAAGCCAATATTTCAAGACTATAGTACCTAAATGGTAAAATATAATGTACTCATATTTATGAAAACAGTATTCAGAAATACGTATTCAAAAAAATAATAGTAATGGTTTAAAATAGTATACTTGGCCCCCAAAAAAGCATGCTACAAATCATAATATATGTATATGGACACAGAGAAATATTATTTGTGACCAACACAATAGAGAGATGACATAGTACAGAGAGAAATGATCTGGCACAAGAAAGGTATTCACGATAGTGGTGGGCAGTTCTTGACATAAGAGATGCCAAAAGTTATTAATATGCATCCTTACAAGTGTAAAATAACATAAACATATGAATAAAGTTAGAAAAACATATTTTGAAAAATGTTAATAGTCCCAAACAAGCTGTATCATCCCACCAACAGCTTTGTATCTTGTTCGCCAAAAAGGCTCCACACAGTCTGATGTACCAACTGACCGATCAGCTTTCCGTTGTAGGGAGCAAAACGACCAATATAAACCAAAAGTCACTAGTGTCCCAAACATACAGATATTGCTCTTTGTGCTAGTCTGAAATCTACAGTCGTCTAATATTCCTCCAGTTGCATTAAGCATGGACATTCATAGTTCCCCAACCAGTTGTTATATGAAAATGGTGAAAGTTCAACTGAAGCACCCAGTTATTCAAACAGACATTTGAAATTGCCAAGCAGTCCGATGTAACCACTTTGTTCAATAAAACACAGCACCAACCCCACTCTATCGAAGATCAAGCAGTTTATGACCCTTTGTGCTGATCCAGAATATATGACAGCTTAAAATACCTCCAATTATGTTAAGGTCATCTTACAGCATTGACATTCATAGTTTTACCCACCGGTTGTTTTGTAGAGTGGAAAAATCCGACTGAAGCTCCCAATAGTTCAAGCAAACATTTCAGATTCCCAAACAGTCCAATATAACCACTTGCTTCAATAAGACAATACACGAACCCCTCGCTACATATGTTCAAGCCATATCAAACCTTGTATGTGTGGTCCTGGAAACTACAACTGCTCGATTATGCATCTGTTGCATAGGCCCCAAAAGAATCCACCAACGCCACAATGATAAGAGATAAACCAATGTCCAAAGAGGTTACGAATCCAATACTAAGAAATTCAAAAGTGTCATTCAATCATTGGTTGCATACATACTGTTCTTATTTCCTTTTCTCACAAGTGAAATAGCCAAATGATTCCAAAAAGCTATATATGTCAGGGGAGGATTCCCCTGTACTCGATAATGATAGCGTCCAGACCTGTCCTACAGCATAACTAAGAAAGCACAACCCAACATGATGCTATGCAGGTAGGTAGATGCGCAGCAGAACCAACCAAGTAAACAACAAAAGGCCAGCAATATGCGATCCAGAAGTAGAAAATAGAAAATAATTAAGTCAAATACATATAGATGGCTAAATAATAACCCTTTATTAGACAGACCGGTTCCGGCAACCAATGCCTTCTTCAGTGTATGAAAAATTCACCAAAAATCCCAACAATTTATAGACACACCCCACCTGTGAGACTGATGGAAAATGCAACCAGAGCCTTTATCTGCCTTTCTTACTCAATATCTCAAACCACTGTTGTGTTTTGTTAGGGCTAGACTGCAGGATACGATCCAATTTCTACAGATCATACAGGATTGTCAACTTGAGCCTGGTTGTCTCATGTGCTCATTAGATGTTAAGGCCCTATACACTAGCATTCCACACTGGGCTGGCCTACAGGCCCTACAATATTGGTTAGATAGGGCTGCTCTATACTCCAATGGGTTCAATACACTGCTTGTCTGTATGATGGAACATGTCCTCAATAAGAATGTCTTTTATTTTCAAGGGCAATGCTATTGGCAATTGCAGGGTACGGCGATGGGAGCATCTTTTGCTCCCATTTATGCCGATTTGTTCATGGCATTCTTTGAGTAATGCATGATCTATGATCCACTACACAATATCTATCTGGTGGAAATAGACATTTGGCGCAGGTACTTGGATGATTGCTGGATGGTGTGGTGGGCAGATGTCAGGTATTTACAGGAATTCATTGAGTACCTCAATCAAAATGTATGGGGAATTGAGTTCACGGTAACATACGATCTTCAAAGCATCAATTTTTTGGATGTTACCATTACCAGAAATACAGATCATACATTGAATACGAGATCTTATCGCAAATACCCTCAATACAACACTTTGTTGCATGCTTCCAGCATGCACCCAGGCCACACCATCCGCAACATCCCTAAGTCCCAATTTATGTGTATCAAACGCCTGAGCTTGACACAGGGTGATTTTGATAGGGATGGCTTGGATCTTTATCATAGGTTTGCCAATAGGGGTTACAGACATCAAGACATTCTTAATGCCTGGAATTGGACTAATAACATTGAGAGAAAAACTTTGTTACAATATAAATCTCAAACTAGGGATTGTTCTACGAATATCATTCAGTTTGTCACTACCTTTGGCAGAAATTCCAATGCTATCAAGGGTATTATTAATAGACATTGGAATATTCTCATGGCAAATGAATATTTGAGATCAATATTGGATCAACAGTGCCATTTCTCATATAGGAGAGGCAGAACTCTTGGCTCTCTCTTTTCACATTTCAAACACATAGAAAGTGGGGAAGCGATACATCAACAATTGACTATGTTAGGGGATGTATTAGTGGGTACATTCCCTTGTGGCCATTGTGGTTCATGTAAACAAGTCAACAAAAGTAAGGAATTTACAAGTCGTAATACCAGTAAAGTGTATCAATGCAGAATTTTTGGTAACTGTAGCAGCAGTTGGGTGGTCTATCTGGCAACTTGTCGGTGTCAAGCTTTTTATGTAGGCCAAACCTCTAGACCACTCAGAACATGCATCAACGAACACAGATCAGACATCAAAACTAGGAAGGAAACGAATGCCTTATATAGGCACAATTTGAAACATCCTGATGCACAATTTTCTTTTATAATTATAGATAGAATTCTAGGGGACTGTAGTAATCCCCAGGGATGGCATAAAATACTTACTCATAAGGAACAACATTGGATCATTACATTGGGCGCCCTATTCCCTCCAGGACTAAATGACCATTTGTAAATATGAGGATATAGGTTGGTACAATTTATGTTTTATGTTTTTAAACATATTGATTTGTATATCTTATTTACATCATGAATGATTATAAATATTGGTTTATAGTAATCTGTTTGCCTCTATCTCTCATATTTTTGTATAGTCTTTTTAATGTGTCATATAGGGTCCGATGGAGGTGAGCCAAAGGCATATCGACATACCAGATGTGATCATAGCTGAAGGAATTATATTGGAACACTGGACTAAGCATGGATTTTCGAATTCGGACATATCATCAATTGTTAATCACATGTTTTCTGTTGGAACATTCATTGCCCTTTTTTCATGCTTTGGATGTGATGTTCTTTATGGTTATGACAGCATGTATGAGATATGTTCTCAGTATAACTACACCATAAGTGATATGCATCTACTTTTATGTTATATAATTCAATGTGTTGGGGTCAGTTCATAACATATTTTTTATTTTTTATTTTACAATTTTCAATGTTCTACCTATTTTTATGTTACATTTGCCACATATTGTCAAGTTATGATTGCATTTACTATCATGTATAACTTCAGTTTATATTTTGGGTTCTTTCTCTTTAAATATATACTGGTTGCATTTTCCATCAGTCTCACAGGTGGGGTGTGTCTATAAATTGTTGGGATTTTTGGTGAATTTTTTATACACTGAAGAAGGCATTGGTTGCCGAAACCGGTCTGTCTAATAAAGGGTTATTATTTAGTCATCTATATGTATTTGACTTAATTATTTTCTATTTTCTACTTCTGGATCGCATATTGCTGGCCTTTTGTTGTTTACTTGGGGTTCCGAACCTCACACTGGCAACTGTGATCCTGTGTGCACATGTGTGTGTGTGTGTGTGTGTGTGTGTGTGTGTGTGTGTGTGTGTGTGTGAATAATAATCTCTGTTTTTGGTTGATGCCATATCCCCTGGGGTATGGTTATCAGCAAACAGAGGTGTGTTTAACTCACTACACTTACCATTCTCCACTCTACAACAGATGATGTAAATCACCATATTGCTATATACAACCTACAGCCCTATAAGCTGTGCGGCACATGCAATCACTGTTATACAGACCTGGGAAATCTGTACAGATACAGCTGTACCTCACCTATGACATGTTCAATGTGTTACCACACTGTCATATCCCTTGTTGTTGCTGTGTGCAGGACCACATCCTGCTGACACACAGACGTATAGACCACAAACATAATGCAGCATGTCAGAACACATTCACTCAGTATTACTAACAGCAGTAATGCATCATTGCTGAAAAGGCACACACACACTCTGATGTCTACCCATTACAAATGCCAGATGACAGCACCTTACACAGTATTACATAACTACAATTTACTGAGTTCACCCTGTGCATCAGACCCATTAGCATATCCCTGCATCAATGGCTTGGATGGCAGGGATGTGGCACAGATATCATCATGTGCATAGGGTGTTGTGTGGGTTTGCCAGAGGCCTAGGCTGTGCCATACAGTTGACATCATGTGTGTGTGTGTTTGGGGGGTGTTAATGACATGGCCTGTGCAGGGGTGGTGTGTGTGTGTGTGTGTGTGTGTGTGTGTGTGTGTGTGTGTGTGTGTGTGTGTGTGTGTGTGTGTGTGGAGGTGAGCTGTTTCTGATGTGTGTGTCTGCATGCACACAGTCACACCATGTGGCTTCCCTACACAGAGGTTTGTTGGACAGCTGTGGGCCGTACATGACAGGGTGTACACTTCATCATGTCTGGCCATGAACATGGGAACCAGACCTGCCAGAGGTCTCACTGGCACCACCAGGGCCATGGCTGGAGACAGTACTACTCCCCGATGGTGACTGATGTCTGCTGGGTCCACATCCCTGTTGGGATCGGCCAGGACCACTTGCCCATGGCCTGCTGTGTCCTAGTGTGGACAGCACACCACCCTCAGTAGTGCTGGTGTTACTGCCACTATGAGAGCATGATGGTGCATGGCCACACAGACCTTCAGTTGATCAGGGTGCTGAGCTACAGCCACGTGGCTGCTGCCTCTCTCCTGCCATGCATTCAAGCACAGATACTCCATGGTGGAGGAGTACCAAGGCCTCACCCCACCATCTATCCATGATCTCATTGCCCTCACGTGTGACTGCAACAAGTTCCTGGATATCGCCACAGACACAAGGGAGATGTTCTTCCACAAGCCTGCACAGTTGTCTAGTGTTACGTTCGTTACATGCCTGTGCATCCATTAAGGCCCGAAACATGCACCTGGTAACTGCTGCAGTGGCACTTGCAACATGGGCTTGATGGGCAGCAATCCTCCTCAGAGCACCTCTGCCCATCTGCCTGTGTGGGACCTCACCAGCACTCTGGCTATGGCTAGTGCCTACGCCCTCACTTGCCACAGTCACCACACTTGCATGATCCATGCCATCACCCAGCTGTCCTTCAACTGTGGCCACTGGTGATGGGGTATGTGTGGGCATCGTGATTGTGTGCTGGGATGGGATTGACAAAAGAGGGATGCCAAATGGTGACACAGCTGTAGCCCCTGACAAAACCACCTGTGCCTCACTAGGGGTGTCATCATGGTCAGAGTCTCCATAGAAACTGACATCAGATTCATAGCAGGAGGGACTGCAACCACCATGTCCACCTGTGAGGAAAAGACAACATATGTAAATTACTAATGGCACTATAAGGTTTGCTGATACACACACACACACACACACACACACACACACACACACACACACACACACACACACACACACACACACACACACACATGCACACATGTGGGGTGTCCCAAAGGCATTCCACAGACCTCACATTAGGCAACTGGTGACATTCATGACACACAGTCAGACCAAAACAAACACTCTGGACAGGCCCTCAACATCATGCAGTGCATACCTTTCAACTTACTGTTACTACTAATATACACCGCTAGGATATGCGAGTGTTGTTAGTAGGTGGTGAACCTTCACCTAGCACACACTGCACCCATGTAAACATTATTGCTGTTCATCTGTACAGCACTGTGGCAACACCTACGGAACATACCTGCAAACTGTATAGAGTTTTCAGGAATGTCTACATATGTGGCTCATATTTCTTGTCTGCTGCTCATAACTCCTATGTTTGTCTCACACATTACTGGTTTGACCTGTGGATTGGTGACACTACTTAATGTCATACTGTGATTTGCAGACATCATAACCTGCAGTACATGTATGTTAAAACAAGGCCAGTTACTCAAACAACTTCCCAAGCTTACAGTGGATATAGTAAGTGTACACACTGTTCACATCCCAAAGACATGCTGTAGGTGGATTGGACACTCTAAATTGGCCCTAGGAGTGAGTGTGTGTGTGTGCCTTCTGTGGAAGGTTGGGTGCCGAGCTGGCAACTCGACACTGTAAAACTCCACTGCCAATCGTGATCGGACAGGTGATCTGCTGTGGCGACCCCTAACAGGGAAAAAGCTGAAAGAAGAAGAAGAAGACACACCACTGTTAATATACCAGGATTTTGTGACACATCACGTAAGAAACCAGTAATATTGCCATAACATTTCCACCATTTAATATGACACATAACCTGGGCCGCAGTGGTGCAGTGGTTAGCATTGTCGCCTCACAGCAAGAGGTTCTCCCGTTTGATTCTCGGTTGAAGCACCTTCTGTGTGGAGTCTGCATGTCCTCCCTGTGGACAAGTGATGCTAAAGACATGCAGGTAGGTGTGAGCATGAATGGGCATGCCTTCTTTGAAGGTTGGGCATCAGGCTGGCAACTCAGCACCGTAAAGATCCACTGCCAATCATGAACAGACCAGAGTTCTGCTGTGGTGACCCCTACCTGGGAAAAGTCAAAAGACATCAATATGACACATAACCTGTGCACTCCAATTGAAGAACATATACATCAAGCAGGGGTAAGATATGGCAAATGCTATAAGTACAATAGTCGGGTTGCATGAGGGTGCACACACATAAACTAGTGCTTTGTTAAAGCACCTGCTGATCTCATTACAACATTCAGTCCTCTTGAAAAGGTGTGTATTAGCATGGCACATCTTGACTTGGCAATGTTTGCACACACTCCCTTGCAAAACATCTCCAACTCTCTGACTGCAAGGGCATCCCCTGTGCACAGCCCTTGTCAGGTCACCCCAGAGATTGTTTATTGTATGTAGGTGTGGCCTCAGGCTGGGCCACTGCAGAATGTTGATTGTGTTCTGGTGAAGCCATCCTTTTGTTCAGTTGGATGTATGGTTCGGGACATTATTGTGTGCAACATTGGAATTCCTCCCCATCCACAGCTATGTGGCAGACACCAGAAGGATTACAGCCACAAGGGGCCAGTGTTTGAAACCATTCACAATCCACTCCAAATCAGGTACAGCCCTAGTTCCAGCTTCTGAACAGCAACCCCAAAGCAGGACACTGACATCACCCTGCTTCACTATGGGGATGGTGTTGTTCTGCTGATGTGCAGTACTGTTATAGGGCCAAACAAACATGACCGAATTGTGGACAAAGAAAGTTTAACCTTGATCTCATAAGACCTTAACACATTTCCACCCATGCTTTTTGAAAAGCTGATGTATTGTTTTCCAGACGTTACCCAGGACTGGATGTTGTTTGGTGTGAGGAACTGCTGCCATCTTCCAAACACATCGTGTATAGCCAAAATATGTGGCGACAATGGAAAATTGTCACATGTAGTACACACACAGTACTTGGCAGAGATTCCTGAAACTCCTTCACTGTTGCTGTATGGATCCTGACAGCCTCCCTGGCCAGTTTTGGTATTGTATTCTCAACATACCTGTAGATATGTCCACTTCTTCACAATGTCACTATTGCACCATATCTTGAACACCATTTGATGACTGTCTGTACTGTGTTCCATGGCATATGCAATGCTGTGGGTATGTTTCGGTAGCCTTTTCCAATCTGATACCTTTCTAAAATGTGATCCCTTTGCAGCTTGTTAAACTGTATATGAACCATTGCTTTTCCTGTAGCAGGCAACTGTGGGTCTATGTTAGAATAATCCTGGTATGTGAGCTGACCAATATTTGCAGTTAATCAGAGTCTGTAATTGATGTCAGCTGTGTACCCAATATGATGTACTGCTGTGGTTGTACTGAACGTTGCTACACCACAGTATGTGCTTCATCATGTGCAAACATATGCATCTAGCTTCTTGGACTATTTTTATGTGACATACTTGTTCCCCTAACAGATTTGTTTGTTTTACACTTGCATTGTACAAATTATAGTTCACATGAAAGGTTGGATGGATGTGGTCTTATGTACTGTGCTCACATTTTCGTATATCACAAATACCTGGCATTCTAACAGGTGTGTACACCATTTATATGCACTGTATAACACTGATTTATACAATATGTCCCTAGTCTTGGCCATTTGTCCCCACATTATGGCAATCTTCATCCAGATGTTCTGCAATGACAGGTTGTGAAGTATGCTACAGATATGTGACATGTCATGCAAATAGGCCCCTGTGATATCCACTGTGACACTATGCAGTGAATCCCACCACAAGTGATCATGCAGATATTGCGAAATGGCTGAGTGCAACAGTTGTGAGCATGGTCACATGTATGACCTTAACATGTCTGGGGTACTGGTGAGCTACAACAGGAAATTCCCATACTTACTGGCTTCAGGCTGCTGTACCACATGTAGACCAGAGGAACCTAGGTAGGTGGGAAAGGTACTGTCAGCAGATTCACAATAGGCATTGGTACAAGATGAATGCTATGTTTCTGTACAGGTACAATATACACTATATTACACAATTTGCAGTCCTTCACCATAGATGTGCACTTGTGCATTACTAAACCCCACCTACTAATCCATTTTGCACTGACATATGCATCTAAACACTCTATGGAAGACAGTGGAACTGCTACCTCATTACATTGATGTGAATGTGCACTTTGGTCTTACCTGGACACTCCTTTCCTGTTGCCTGGGTGCCACCCACCTCCACAACTGATGTTTCCTGCATATGCAGTTGTGTGGGGACAACCCCAAGGGTGGCAAGGAGCTCCTCTATTGCCATAAGTGAGGCCTGTGTGCCTGGACCCTCATCGGTGGCAGTACAGTCCCTTGCTAAAGCAGCAGCCCTTTGCTGGGAATGTCAGATCAGGTCAGTTGCTCTATGCCTGACCTGATCATACCTGAGTCCATGGAGTCCCACAATGTTTCCTCTCTGGGCAATATCCTCCCACATGGCAGTCCGATCCCTCTGATTTTGGCAGCCACGGTTGAAAAGGATGCCACAGTGTTGGATTATGGCCTCGATTATGGGCGCTGACTCTTTAGCAGTATAGCTGGGTTGGCGCTGCATGGCACCTGGAAGACAAACAGGAAAACACATCACAGAACCTCAGAGATTGCCCAGAGTTCTTTACAGAGACAGCACATGATTAGCCACTACATATAAAAACATCATACCCCTGTACCTAGTAGCACTGTATGAACATGCATTGTACTCCTGGTCCTGTTGTGTCATGTTCCCCCCAATGAGGGTCAGTACATTGAATAAACCACCATTCATGTTTGTGTAGAGGGATGACAGTGGCCATGTTTCTTGTGGATGGGATGTCAATGGTGCTCAGGCTTTGCTTGCATACAGTGTGTAATGGAGTTGGAAGCATATGGCTGGATTCATGTAGGATGCAGACAGGACTGTTATCAGGCCTCATGGGGAACTTGCTTTTGTTAACTTTGATTAGGCACCTGATCCATGATGATGAGGGGAGGGGTGTGTGTGCGTGCATATCCACCTATACTGATGTTGAGCCAGGGGGGTGATGTTTGCCCTAACCTGTCTGCAGCCAGTTGGCTGTAGCTATGGTGTGTGTGTATGTGCTGTGATTAACCTCCATTACAAGGGTGATTTGGGTTGTTGCGTCTGAGACTGCAGACATATGTGAAGATGGCTTTCTGATTGCCCTCAGTGGATGTGTCCGATTTGTACTCATAGTTAGCTTTACAGTAATCCACCTGTGACCTACTATGCTTGTTCAAAGGTTGACATGCTGCCCGGATGATGCCTGCACCTACTTTGCCCTGTACAGCCAATACTGCATCCAATTATGTGGTTTGTGCATTTCTGCTGTCCAGCAAAGGGGTTTACTTTACTTTGGTGGAGACAGGTTTTACAATTAAGGTATTGCTGAGGCCATGCAGCTATCTGGGTGGTCATATATCTGTTTGTAATAGGCATGGACACACGGTCATAACACAGGTGGACACCTCTACAATTTCAATGCAATACTCCTGCTTATGTTAGTACCCATGTCTGTGTCAGGCAGGGCAATGCAACAACCAATAGCTGTAGAAGTGTAACTCTGTTGGATGCACAGACAGTAATATTACACACATGTACAGCTCATTTACCTGATGTTTTGCATCCCATGTCAGTTATGAGGCAGCCAGGACACCTACCCATACATACATCTGCACAGGTAATAACTGCTATACATCTCTGTTGTCAGTATGGCACATTGTAATAACAATTTTGCTGCTCAGTCATTCCTGTCAACCGGTTAGGGAAAGTCATCTGGAGGACATGGCACATACATAGTGGGCTATGGGCCAATATTAGTGACACTTTCTTCATATTGCTGTAACACACGTATGTCATTTGATAGTAGAATAGCCTTTGCATTCGCAGACATACCCTGGAGCAGTGCTTCCTAATCTTTTTCTGGCCAAGGCACATTAGCCAAATACCAAAGAGTAAACGGCACACTGGAGCTGAAATGCTCCCATTTCTTTTTAAAATGACGTATTGTGCTCAACTAGTACTTTACTAACTACACTACTACAGTTCTACAAAGATACAGGTTTTCGTGGCAGCCTGTAACATTAATAACAAACCCAATCATTCACCCATCTATAGTACTGTTCTCTGTCAATACAAGTTAACTACATGTATACAGGACTACAGTAGCACTGAATCTTATGATAAAGAAATTATTTATTTTGATGCCACTATCGATGTGCAAGAAGTGCCTGTTGTTCATGTAAAATTGTAAATCCATAACTAAAAGAAAGTGATTAAACTCACCTCTAAATGAAATTAAAGTTACAAAAACGAAACAGTCAATAAAGAAGACCGAAAGCCATGATCTCTTTTACTAATTTAGTTAATAGTTACTAGTCATGTGACCAGTACTGTATTAATGTGACAGCTGACTTTGCAAAGACTATGAAAGTGTTTCAATCTGAGCGAGAACGGTAGTTGACAAACATACTCATAAGTCATTTTCAAGTGCCTGTAAACACCCTCTGTGTTTGATTTTGATCTGTGTCATTGCTGAGTATGCCTTCTCACACAGGTAAGTAGTGCTGAAGGGAATCAGTATTCTGACAGCCTTATTACCTATCAACATGTATTCCTTTTCAACCATAATCCAGAACTCTACTATATTCATTTCCAGGAACTTCAATCACAGTGTACTGTCAGCTGCAACATCAATAAGCTGTTCCTTTTCTAGTAATTGTAAGCCAGACATATCAGCTTGGATATGAAATGGGTTTCTTATCCAGTCTTTGTCAGAAAGATTTAGACTTGGAAAATAGTATTGCAACTTGTCATCCAACTGTGATAAATGTTCAATAACTATGTCGTGTAACACAATTGCACCAGGATCAACTTCAACAGCACGACGAAACATAGCTACTGAATTAGTTGATTCTATTTTATGTGCCCACATCGAAGTTTCTGACGAAAAGCACACAGTTTGTCAATAACAGATAGTATATTTGATTCATTGCCCTACATACTCAAATTCAGTGCATTTAACATGTCAAAAATGCCAACTAGGTATGCTAATTTGCTGCACCAGGTGGAATCACTCAACAATTGAACAAAGTCCTATTTGACTTGATTTAGGAAGAACACGCGTAGTTCATCTCTCAGTTCGTACACCCTCGACAGAACTTTTCCTTTGGATAGCCATCTTACATCTGTGTGCATCAAAAGTGTATAATGGTCTGCTCCCATGTCCTTGCATCTCAAAAACTCTGCACTTGACTGGTCGAACTTTGATGAAGTTAACCATTTTAATCACATCATCTAAGACTGACTGAAGGTTGGTACCCATTGTCTTACTTACAAGTGCCTCCCTGTGAATGAAGCAATGAGTTGTGACAATGTTTGGATTTTCATGTTTTGCCATACTTGCGAAACCACGCACATTTCCTGTCATCGATGGAGCTCCATCCGTACACACAGCCACACACCATTCCCACAGCAAACTATTCTGGACAAAGAACTGTGACACACATTTGAAAATATCCTCTCCTTTTGTTTCTATCAGTTGTCTACAAAACAAGAATTGCTCTAACATTTTTGTTCCATTTGAAAACCTCATGAAGGCCATTAACTGCGCTTTTCCTCTTACATCAGTAGATTCATCAATCTGTAGAGCAAATCGTTTGCAAGTCTGAAGCAAATTGCACACACTGCTGCTGATATCCTTTGACATCATTTCGATCCGCCTGGCAACCGTGTTATTTGATGATGGCATCTTACATATAACTTTTTCTGCATCTTCTCCAAGACTCCACAATGTTGTGTGGTTTCATTCTTTGGGCAACTAGCTCTGTAACCGAAAGATGCTTAGTAAAAAAATGCGCTTGCTTCTGCTGCCCATCTAATAAACGTTTAAAATATGTCTCATTTTTACCTATGTAAGTCTTGTGCTTTGTGTGTAGATGGCATTGCAATCTTGCTTGGTACCATCACTTCATTTACAAGAATGTCCCCGCAGATTACACATAACGGTTGTGAAATGCCCTGCTTCTCAACACATGTAAATCCATAAGTTAAGTAACTGTCTTGGTAATGTCGAGTGACTTTGCGTTTACCAACAGTGCCTCTGTTACGCGTATCTTCATCTAGGCATATTTCACTGTTAGCAACCGTGCTTTTTCTTTTACGACTTTCGTTTGCATTTGCCATTTATAGTTACAAAGAATAAAAAATACAATTCAGATTAACTTTGAATTCTATGAAAACTATGCTTAAACAACAATAAAGTCATGTTTTAGCAGTACATGTGGACTACTACATCCACAAATCGAGTGACGTCATGCCACAGAAGGTAAAGCCTCGCAGAAGAAGAAGAAATGTAGCTCCACTCAATTATTGAAATTGTCATGGAGTGCCACCGCCACGCAGAACTGATGAAGTGGGATCTTTTTGTTTAGAAACTAATGATATTTCTGCGTCATTTCATGTTTTATTTCATTAGGAATATAAGGTTATACTATTTTAACTTATAATTAATTTTAATGCAACACCGTTATAATTTTACAATTTTTTGACTTTTTGCCACGGCACACTTCTACCGCAGCCGTGGCACAGTTGTGTGCCGCGGCACATAGTTTGGGAAGCACTGCCCTGGGGGATGTCCGATGCTCATATGGCAGGCAGTGAGGAAGAAAGGCTGAGTGTGGTAGTGATGGTAGAAACTTTTCATGTTGCATTTATGACTGGTATGGGGACAGAGCTAGTTGATATGATGAACAGATGAAAGGTGGATATACTGTGTGTGCCACAGACCAGATGGAAGGGAGTTACAGCTGTGAATATCGGAGTTGAGTACAAATAGTTCTATCATGGTGTGTTTGGGAGGGGAAATGGTGTAGGAGTTAACCTGAAAGAATATTATACCAAGAGTGTTTTTGGGGGTGGTAAGATTGTCGAGTAGACCGTGGTTTATGAGGCTGGGAATTGATGGTGTAATGATGACAATTGTTACTGTATATGCTCTGTTAATTGTGTGTGTGATGGATGAGACAGACATACTTTGGAGTGGTTGGATGAAGTGGTGATGACTGTACCCAAGGGCGAGAGACTGGTGATTGGAGCAGATTTCAACGTGCAAGTTGGTGAAGAGGACAGAGGGGATGTAGAAGTGATGGGTTGGTATGGTGTTAAACAAAAGAATGCAGAAGGTGAGATGGTGGTGGAGTTTGCAAAAGAAGTTGACCATGGCTGTGGTGAATATGTATTTTTACAAGACTGAGTGGCATAGGGTGACATACAAGAGTGGAGGAAGATGCACACAGGTGGATTATCTCCTATGCAGGTGGGCCTGTTTGAAGGGGATTGGAAGAGGAAAGTATAGTTAGGCAGCATGGAATGTTGCTCTGTGAGATGACACTGGTGATCAAGAGGAAGGGGAGGAGTGTGAGGGCAGCACCATGGATAAAATGGTGGATACTGGAAAAGGGGGATAGTGAGATAGAGTTCAAGGAACAGTTAAGACAGGCAGTGGGTGGCAATGAAGAGTTACCAAATCTCTGGTCAACTACATCCAAGCTAGTAAGGGAGATGAATAGAACATGGCTTGGTGTGACATCTAGGCAGCGGAAGGAGGACAAGGAGACCTGGTGGTGGAATGAAGAAGCACAGGGGAGTGTGCAGAGAAAGAGGTTGGCAAAGGTGAAGTGGGATTGTCAGACAGATGACGGAAGTAGACATGAGTATAATGAGATGGGGTGCATGGCAAAGAGAGTAGTGGCAAAGGCTAAGGATGGGGCGTCTGAAGGGTTGTATGTAAGGTTGGACACCAAGGATAGAGAATAAAACCTGTACCTATTGGCTAGACAGAGGCACATAGCTAGGAAGGATGTGCAGCAAATAAGGGAGATAAAGGATAATGGGGAAACATACTGATAAGCGAGGAGAGTGTGTAGAGCAGATGGAAACAGTTATTTGACGGGCTGTTGCATGAGAAGAATGAGAGAGAGAGAGAAGGTTGGATGATGTGGTTATGGTGAATCAGAACTGCAACAGATAGGAGGATGTAAGGACAGCTATGAAGAGGTTTCAGAATGGAAAGGCTGTTGATCCAGATGACATACCTGTGGACGCATGGACATGTTTAGGATACACGTCAGTGGTCTTGTTAACTGGATTGTTTACTGTAATCTTGGAAAGTGAAAGGATGCATGAGGAGCTGGGAAATTGTGTTTGGGTACTGCTTATGAGAATAAGGGTGGTGTGCAGAGCTGTAGTAACTACAGAGGGGTAACACTGATCAGTCACAGGATGAGGTAATGGTAAAGGGTGGTGGAGGCTAGGTTAAGAATGGTGGTGAGGATTACTGATCAGCAGTATGGTTTCATGCCAGGAAAGAGCAGGACAAATGCAATTATTGATCTGAGAGTGTTGTTGGAGATATACAGAGAAGGTCAAAAGTAGCTGCATTGTGTCTTTGTGGACTTAGACAAAGCATATGACATGATGCCTAGAGAGTAGTTGTGGTATTGTATGAGGAGATCAAGGGTGGCGGAGGAATCTGTAAGAATGCTACAGGGTATGTACAAGGCTAGTGTGACAGCGGAGAGTTCTGCATTGGAAGTGACATGTGCATTTAATATGGAGGTAGGAGTACATCATGGATCAGCTGTGAGTCCTTTCATATTTGATTTGCAGTGGTGCTGGATAGGTTGACAGACATGATCAGACAGGGGTCCCTGTTGACTGTGCTGTTTGCAGATGACATTGTGGTCTGTAGTGTTTGTAGGGAACAGGTTGTGGAGACCCTGGAGAGGTGGAGGTATGTTGTAGTGAGGGGAGGAATGATGGTCAGCAGGACTAAGACAGAATACATGTGTGTGAATGGGAGGGAGGATAGAGGAATGGTGAGGATGCAGGGAGTACAGTTTGCAAAGGTGGATACGTTTAAATACTTGGAAACAATGGTTCAGAGTAATGAGGAGTGTAAGGGAGAGGTGTAGACGAGAGTACAGACAGGATGTGGGTGGTGGAGAGTAGTGTCATCAGTGATTTGTGATGGATGAGTGCCATTAAGAGTGATAGGGAAGGTCTACAAGAGGGTAGTGGGTCCAGCTATGTTATACGGGTTGTAGACAGTGCCACTGAAAAAAGGCAGGAGTCAGAGCTGGACGTAGCAGAGTTAATGATTTTAAGATTTGCACGGGGGGGGGGATAGGATTAGGAACATGTATGTTAGGGGGTCAGCCCTGATTAGACGGCTTGGGGACAATGCCAGACAGTGGCATGATTATGTCTGGACATGTGATGAGGAGATATGCTGAGTATATCTGGGAAAGGATGAGGCTGCCAGGTAAAAGGAAAAGAGGAAGGCTTAAGATAAGGTGTATTGATGTGGTGATAGCGGACATGCAGGTGGTTGGTGTGACACAGTCAGCTGCAGAGGTCTGGAAGCCATGGAGACAGATGATCTGCTGTGGCGACCCCTAACAAGGAACAGCCAAAAGAAAGAGAAGGAGATGTTGTAAAGTCAGTGTTCACAGGTTGCCAATTATTTGGCAGACATAACACAACTCTTTGTGTAAATGACTACAAATATGAGGCACACATATGGTTAGTGTGCATAACACTGGATAGTTGAATGGTATGAGCTCAGTATATCACATGCAGTTCAGTATATCACATGCAGTTCAACACACACAGCTGCGACAGTATTTCACTATGCAAATATCCTGTATAGGTCCCTCACATTTCTGAGACAAAATGTATATCATAGTTGTATTCACAATTAACATATGGATATCTACAACATCCCAGTAGCTGGACTAGCAGTGTCACAGTCAGTACTGTTCAACACACACTCCAGTAGTAGTCATATGTGAGCCATCCTTTCCTGGGGTGACTCAGGGGCCTGAGATGGGATCTAGGTCACTGCAGACAGATACAGATGCTATGGTCATAGGTTCATCAGCAATATATCAGTACAGCAAGTGTTGAGACATATTTGTTGAACTTCATATTTCCCACTATTACATACCCCCTACTACATTCCATTACATGCTTACTTGTTTGACCTACTTTTTTTTATTACAGGTGTGGTTGGTTATGTTTCTCTGTGGCTGGCTAGATGGCTGGCTGGCTGGATGCCTGGCTCTCTCTTTCTCTCCATCTCTCCTAAATTTAGGGTACACATCTGTTTTGCATAGGCAGCAGCTAGCCTTTTGTAGGTAATGCTCATAAGCAACTGATGGCCTGTGCACCAAATGGAGTTCCCCATTTGCTAATTGCATGCAGAACAGCTGTGGTGTTTTTTCTACAGCCAACAGCATAGAAACACACGCCTATAACTTAGTACTTTATGTGGGCATTGCCCCTTTTCCTTGCCTGTGAGGAGAACTTCATGGAGGTGTATGAACAACAGCATCACAGAGGGTGGTTGGAAATACCTCTTACAACAAATACTGTGCAGACAGTCCAACAAACTGGAGAGAATGTTCCAGACATAGGAACAGAATGTAAATGTTGCTCTTATACAGTTGAATTAATACTAGTTTGACAGGGTTTGTGTGAACATGGCTTTTATGAGTGATTTTAAGTCTGACAGTGTTATGTAGTTGACATAACTCTCAACTGTAGGGCTATCTGCAGATTGGCCAGAGTTTGGACTCTTATGTTTGGTGTGTTACTCACACATTTTTTTCTTTGGAAAATTAGTAGCGTACTCTGAGGATTGCAGTCAGTAAATGGTAACATACATTTATGTTTCTGAATTCATATCCCTCAGAATAGAATTGTTACACCAAACCCTGTTATACTAACAACTTTCTCAGTTTATAACAGCAATATGTCAATACTGCCTCTGTGTTTGGGCCTATGTCCCCCAAGTATGTCAGGCTTTGTCCAGATGTCATGCAGTAACAGGTGGATAGGTATGGTAAATCATTATTTAGCGACTTCATTCCTGATATCATCCCAGTAATATATCAGATAGCCACACATGTTATGTGTAAGAGGCCTTATATATGAGGACAAAGCCTGGACATTCTGTGGGATGCTGTACAGTTGAGAGGTCTGTGTATTTCTGGCGATTGTTGACAGACTGTCAGGATTGTGTAGCAGTGTAGTGTGAATATGTTATTTGGCCTGTGTAGGGGGGTAGATGTAAGTGCTATGGATCCTTTTCTATCCGACATTGTGTGATGCTCCAGTTTCTGCTCTATCAGCTGTATATGTTTGTAGGGGCAGAATAAAACATACCCCATACCACAGTCAGGTGTCCGACTACACTGTGAATTGGGCCAATATATGTAGGGGTATTGTGTGAGTGGCAAACATGATGATGGTTTTGTCCACACAGTCCATCTACTTTTCATTTGGCTTACAACTATGTCACTGTGAGTGTGGTGAGATTGGTTGCGGGTATGCACTTTCATACTGGTGTCTGTTTCTTAGTGATGTTATTGCATCCCTGTAGTGCCTGATATATTTGCAATTACATGTGTATTCCCCCATAGCAAAATTGATTTAGTGTTGTATCAGTCTGCCTGTAGTTTAGACAGTGCTTGGTGACATGCCTAGCAGCTCAGAGTAGTTTCCCTACTGTGATGTTATGTCCAGATATTTGTAAGATGTACTGTTGCCTGGCCCCCATAAGTATTGTGTATTTCTGACAAATTAGTGGGATGATGTGAAGATGTAAGTCACTAACTAGCGGGAGGTACGTGGGTTTTGGACTTGTGCTCTTCCAGTCAATATATGGTAGAACATACAGAAGGGTGTTACTGCATTAACTATGTCAACTTATCTACTGCAGTATTTGAGATATATCCCCATTTTCATGGCTTGGTCCAGATTTGTTGCACTAAGGGGTTCTGAGTATACCTCTCGACTGGCCAGACAGACAGTCTAGGTTTATTGCTCATATTACTGCTCTATTCCACATAATCATTAGTGCCATTCATGTTGAACTTCACTGTGATGATGTTATGATTTCTGTCAGTAACTGATGGCATGCATTTCAGTTTCAGTACTGCCTTTCTTCAGAAAATGTATGCTGACACAAACCCTGTTACTATGGCAACATTCTAGATTTATAACTGCAACTTACATTATGTCTCCTTGCACTACGAGGTGGAGAAGTATGGTGCTGAGATATGACTCCACTACATGTTGTATATGTGTGTGTGTGTGTGTGTGTGTGTGTATATATATATATATATATATATATATATATATATATATTTTTTTATATGTAGATATATTTGTATATATATATATATATATATATATATATATATATGTGTGTATATCTTTTACATGGATACATTTTATATGTATATCTGTATAAATAGTTGCATATACCTTCTTACATTTATCTCACCATATATATCCTACATATTTATACATAGTAACATTACTGATTCCTCAGTATTTCCCACTACTATTCACTACCTGTACTGAATGTTATATCTGAAAAAGCAACAGAGACTCCTATGGCTCAGATGGTGTAGTGGTACATTGCTCTGACTATGGTGTACATAGTCCTGGGCTTGAGACTTGGAAGGGTTGATTATTTTGTTGCTGGGCAGAACACTGGCTGATGGAGACAGGGTGATTAAGGCAGTTTTAAGCAGTTGTAAGTGGGTTTGCTCGATAGTAAGTGATGCCAACGCATAGTTAAATGTGAAAATACTTAATATGTCTAGGCATCGCTTAGCTCCACGTAAACTCACTTAATGCCACTTACCTCTGCTTACTGCCGCTTACTCCCACACTAGTTTCTTTAAAAGAAAAGAAAAAAGGGGTGATAAGAAAGTGGTGAAAAAAGGGGTAAGCAGAGGAAAGAACAAGATAAAAGATAGCTAGGGATGTGAAAGGGAGTAGGGAAGGTCAATGTGCTGTCTATTTCTCCTACAGCAACAGCTGTGCACTTCTTGGAAATTTGAAAGTAAATTTAGACAGTCAAACCCCTGAGAGAGGGGTGAGGACACCAGTAATGTGCTGTCAAGTCAAATGGATCAGATTACATGTTTCCAGTGGACACGTGCAAAATGAACAGCTATGTATGGGGCATAATTTTTTGGAGGGGAACAGATTGTTCCTTTTTTTTTTTAAAGGTGAGAGTGGGATGTTGGGGAAGGATAGTAGGTATAATTGGGGAGGTAAGTTGGGTAGGAATACAGACAAGACAGCAGACAGGGGTGGTATATGACACAAGTGGGGGGTAAACACCTTGGACAGGGAAGGTGGTTGGGAATCGGACGCACACGAGCCCACAAATGGATACAGTGGGACTGAGGTCCCCACCCATAGGCAGTCACCACTGCACCTTCACGTCCCCAAAAGGTGGCTTGTGCTGGGGGCTGAGCAGGAGGGGCATGCTGACCCTCAAGATGCACCATGTGGCCCTCAAGTTGGTGTAGCTGATCTCCAAATGCCTTCTGGAGCTTGCTATGCACCAGACCCCAGACCTAAGTATGGGTGACAGTGTCCTGTCCATGCCCACTCCCAGGGTGGGACGACCCCCCCCCTCCGATGAGGTGGTTTCATCTGAAGGTGGTGCAGGACCAGCAGACGAGGAGGTCCAGGGGTGGGTCCCAGACGTGTTGGGGATGAGGTGGGACAGGCAAATCCAGTGGGACCAGCCTTCCCAGGTCTGCTATGGTGTTGAGGTTTTACAACATATGTTGGTTGGTCATGACCAACGCAATTCCAGGATTAGTTATAACAGCATGCATGGGTGTTCCAACTGACCTCATAAACTGATTTTAAACAGTTGTACAGCAAACAGAACGCATGCAAATATGTAACCACAGTGGATATTATAACAGCATGCAGGTTACATTGATAGCAACAGGCCACCAATGATATTATTTAAACAGGGAACATTAATAATCAAACGTTTAAATATTTGTAGAATAATACGGAACATGTCCCAACAGTAGGTTTGGTGAAAAACATACCCATTGATTTATGTGTATATATTACTGGTGCAGATAGGGTGGAGAGAGAGATCAGTTAACAACTGTATAGTATTCAATTGCTCACAACTGTAATGATTATTACTCTACTCATTACTCTAAAGGTATGACCTCACTTTACATCTAACTATGGCCTTGGAGTTGGGTTAGTGGGTGTTATACACAGTGTATAAGTACAACCTTCTTACAACAAATATATACCTTTTCTTACCTGACAGACCTGTGGAGGTAATGTGTGTTAACACTGCATGACTGTTTCTAACCATATTTGCATAGTCAAGGTTACATATGTGCACTCTTATTACGTGCATCTGTGCTACTGCCATACACTACCTTGATTTCTTTCGGTCACCCTGGGTGTTGACAGAAATGACCACTAGCCATGACAGCATGACACTTGGGGGACATTGCTTGAAGGAGATTACCTGGAGTATGTATTTATCTTGCTGTCATCTGCAGCCTTGGAGTTGGACAGTGGGTGTTGTACACAGTGTATAAGTACAGGCTTCTTACAGCTAATACATGCCTTTTCTTACTTGGCAGACCTGTGGAGGAAAGGTCTGTTAACACTACCTGACTGTTTCTACCTATATTCACATATTCCTGGGTGAAATTATGCATATAGCTTACTACCACTCCTGGGATTCGAACCGTGCCTGTTTGTGCAAAAAAGTACATGTCTGTGCTTCATCACACTGAGCTATTGAGGAACTGCTGTGTGTTGTTTGACTGTTTTCTGCCTAATACTCTGTCGGTTGTACAATTTAAGCTTGTAATTCTGACATTTCATGCACTGCAGATAGTTCTTATACAGAGTATTAATACTTTTACATATTACAGTCTGGGAAACAATGGTTAACACAACATTACTATTCAGGGATCAGATATTGGTGCATGGAACATTTCATATAGTTAATCTCCTTTTATACCACTCCACAATCTTTGTCAGATGAGCCTCAATTATTTAATGATTTCAGAGCCATAGTTGCTGTGCTGAACCTGTACACATTTAGATGCATACCACCACATAGCAAAGTAAACACAACAGTCTGGGGTTTTCAGTTTTATTGACAGGTACTGATACTTTTATTGATATATATATAATCTGTGCATCACTATTAATATGATACTATCTCATTTATTCAGTACTAACAATACACATTTTGAAATACTGACAGGTGACATTCTACTCCTTTCTATTTATTTACCTTCAATACTGCAAGCTAGATTTGTACTCACCAGCCTCGCCATGCAACCTTAGCAGCCTGCTGGCATGTGCGTCCATGTTCATGACCCTCTCATCTGCAGCTGTACAGGAAATAGAGAAACATTTATGCATACCTATCCATCATGTACACAAGCTGGACTTTGTTAAAAAGTAATTGATACTGATACTTACACACATCTGGGACACACTGTGTCCAAGCATCTTGGATCCACTGGTCCAAGAGATCCATCTTCCTGCACTTAAGGTCAGCAAAATGGTGTCAAACTTGCTCACCAGTCCGAGTGATGCCAGTAGCATTGGTGAGATCATGAACAAGATGGTCCCAGGCCTCCGCTCTGTATTGTGAGCTCTAGTACTGGCCCTGCAGCAGTCTCACTTCATGGTTTTTCACAAGGAGTCCAACCATGACCCTGGACTCCTGAATGCCCCAGCACTGCGCCCAAAAGCACATTCCCTCTCCAACTCCAGCCATTGGGCCTGCAGTGGTGAGCTACAATGGGTTATGGGCTGTATTCCCACCTAAGAGGTTTAAATAGAGCTGATTTTCCACCCTTTGTCATCATTGGACCTTTTTGAATATGCTGAGATAAGCTAAGTGACACACAAACCCGCTTACCCAAGGTTGGCAGTGTTTAAAGGGTCATGTTGAGCACTGCTTACTAATGACCAAATCTGCTTAGCTGGGCTACTCATTGCTTAGCATTTATATTTAAGCAATACTTACACCGGCTAAGCATTGCTGTGCAATGCTTAGCATTGCTCAAATTTTATTTTATAGACTATCAGCTTTATGGGATTGATTCATTATAACTGACATGTTATAATTTTATGTTTACATTCCCTGACATCCCTCTATGTGCTTTCATTGCATTTATTCTTGTGTGACTATACTGTATGAGACACTTGTGTTTAAATGGGGGTTTCACATCTTTTTTGGACTGACACCTCATTTTTGGACCTGCTACACTACCCTGGATGATAAGTATTAAAACATATGACTTTTACAAACCGCTTTCACATGTAAAAGTGACTAGACTTCATTGAGGCTTGAACGCCTACATGCAAAGTGGAAGCTCCAACCACTATGCTATTTTGGCTTGCTAGTTTTACTTGCATATTTCTATTTAGCTCCTTTGGATATTTAAGCTATGCTAAGCACAGCTGCACAACGCGCACACCCGCTCAGCTACACGTAAAACTTTAGTCAGGATGGAAAAAATATATATATTTTTTATTTTATTTTTCAAAGGCAGTACTTGGTACAAATAGGGGCAGTTATTACATATTGCTCTTAGAAGCTCAGCAAGCTGATAGAATAAGTTTTGCATTCACATGAACTTCTAAAGGGTATGAGGTCTACAACTCAAGTGTCTGTCATTACTTGTTAGCTTAAATCTTTAGTGCTTTCCAGACAAACATCTGGACATTCCGCACGCAAAGATCTGCACAGTTGAGAGGTATGCATGGCCACAACCGAGGACACTTCCTTATGGTTTCCTGCTGTTTTCTTTTTCAAAGTGCCGTAATGGTACTTTCTGAGTGCAGGGGGCATGTTAACTGTGCAAGCACTGCTGCAACTTGCCCCCTGCACTTAGGTTCATAGGTTCATAGGTTCATACTAGGCTATCTGCCCGAGGGCATTTACAAGCCTAGCCCATCGTTTTGTGGCTTACGCCACCCCTTTAGTATGGGGAACTATACCCCTTATTTTGCTGTGCCTCTGTCGAGCAGTGACACTGAGGTAATCCATGGGGTATATCTGCGATCTCCCATCCATTGGTCAAGATTTCTCTTGAACAAGGCCAGCGAGGTGCTCTGCCTCACATGTACCGGGATTTTGTTCCACAGAATAGGGAGTCTTTGGGTGATGAATCTATCCCTCCAGCACGTCCTATTAATAGCCGTGTCGAGGTTTAAGTCTCCCGCCCTTGTGGCTCTGATGGATCTAGATTTTTGAGGTGAAGCATATTCATCAAATCTGGGTTTGACATGGCCTTGTATGTTAGGCAAAGGTCACCTCTGAGCAAATGCTAAGCGACTGAATAGAGCTGGAGTTCTTTCAGTCGGGCAGCATAGGACAGATTTTGAGACCCTTTATCCTTTTGGTGAGGAACTTTTGTGGCCTCTCCAGCTGCTGCAAGTGTCGGGTCAGATACATTCGAATGGGGCATTGTACTCAATCATTGGTCTGATGAGTGATGAGTAAAGGGAGACTATGACCTCCCTTGATCTAGATGAGAATCCCTTCATGATAAGGTGGGCAATGTAGAAGGTCTTCCTAACTACTTTAGCTACATGGGTGTCGAATGACAGACTACTATCAACCTGGGTCCCCAGGTCCCTGATAACTTCTTCTGTGCACAGTGGATTGCCACCTATTTGGTAGCTAGGGGTAACCTTGTTTTTCCCGAAGGGTATGACTATGCATTTTTTGGCATTTAACTTTAGGCCGTGGCTCTGGCACCAGTTATCCGTTTCTGTGAGACCCTTCTGAAGGATATCTGTGTCAGATGTGTTTTCTACTATGGCGCCCAGTTTGCAGTCATCTTGTTCACAAATTGTGTCCGTGTAGGTGTTACAGCAGCGCACCTTCATGAATATGCAAGGCGCGCTGCTGTGCTGCATGGACACGATCTACTCCCTGCAAGAATAAGCATATTCTTGCATGTAATTTATTGAATTCTGGGGAGAGTTGTTTACAATCTTACTAAAGTAATAGACGTCTTTCTTTATTACTGTTGCAGTATTCTATATAAATGGATGTCCCACCCAGGGCAACCCAACTCTCAGCCGGAATGCAAAAACATAAAAAATATCTTATTAAAACAACAGCAAGCAAGATGTATATATATAAACAACAAAGACTATCACACTTCTTTAGATTAAATAAAGCAACTGAGTTAGATACTAACTGTGATGTTTTACTTTCATTAGATAGTGAAACAGAAAGTGAAGAAAGTTTTTATTCATGTGCATCGGGTAGTGAAGATGAAAATAATGCTTATGACTTATTAAATACACATATGCTTAAAGATAATAACTATTTCTTACCTCCATGTAAAAATTCTAATATAGTGCTTTGAATCTCTACTGAATACAATGTTAGAAAAGGAAATAGAGAGCTTTATGAATAAAAGCATACTTATAATCTAACAAAATTGGAATGGGAAAAGCTGCAACAACTGAGTAAAAACTGTAATATAGTCTTTAAACAAGCAGACAAAGGGGAAAATTAGTTATATTAAATTCTCATGATTATTATAGTATGTGTATGCAACATCTAGATAACAACAATGTATATTGTAAAACTAACATTAATCAGCTATGTCAAGCAGAAAAGATTTTGAAAAATTATTACAGAAAGGTGTGAGATTACACTATCTAAGTCAAATGGATATAAATAGAAAAATAAATGTAAAGAATAGAAAAATTGCAAAATTCTTTTGCCTACCTAAAATTCATAAAGATCTGAACAGACCACCTGGTCGGCCTATTGTGTCAGCTTTTGGATATTTTACTTATAATCTTTGCACCATGTTACATGAAATATTGATAAAGAAAGTTCTGTTGTTACCTTCTTATATACAAGATTCATATGATTTCCTAAGGAAAATAAAAGATATATATTGGGGTGAAAATATGTACTTTATTACGGTGGATGTAGAGAGTCTCTACACCAATATTTCCCATATTTTGGGCTTGGAAGCTATAAAATTCTTTTTGAATGATAGTCCTAAAACATATTATGTCCTGGAACTGGTAGAATTCTGCTTGAAAAATAATTTTTTTGAATTTAATGGCACTGTTTATAGACAAGTTACAGGTACTGCTATGGGGGCAGCGTTTGCACCAGCCTATGCTAACCTGTTTATGGGGCTATTTGAAAATGAACACCTTTATAGGTTGCCTTTCTTTCAAATAATGTTTTAAGGTATTTTAGATTTATTGATGACCTAATTTTCATTTGTCATGGGATTGGGATACATCAGATAACTTCATTGATGAATTAAATAATAACAGATTTGGTATAAAATTTAGTGACATACAAAAGGAAATCAGGTTAACTTCTTGGATATTTCGCTTAGGGCAATAATGGCTTTCCCATATACACTAGTATTCATAGAAAATTTGATGAAATAAGCTGGAAAATGTGGGGAGATAGTTGCCATCCCCATACGTTGTCAGCCATCCCCTATGGGGAATTTTTGAGAATAAAAGACTCAATTCTGATATTGATATGGCCTTTAGGGAGGCCTATAAAGTGGCCGAGATATTCAAAACTAGAGGGTATAACCAGATGATGTAGAAAATAGCTTGCATAGAGCCTTTAAACAGAGTAAGGGCACTATTAGACAAAATAACTATGAAAGTAGCAATAACTATGAGACTGAACAGGAGAGAATGTTTTTGTTACAAAGTACACTAACTTCTCCATGATTGGTAATAAAATCATTATGGAATATTGGAATTGTAGTAAGAAAGATATAACATCACTGAAAAATATAAAATTAATGACATCATATAGAAAGGGGAAAAATATACAGGACTTTCTGATACACAGCATTTATAAAAAGCCTTGTACTAATGAATTAAATGTTGTGAAGAATTTGGGAACATTCCCTTGTGGAAAATGTGCTATATGTAAACATGTTGTAAATGAAGTGAATAAAATAAATGGCAAAATTTTGATACAAAAGGCAAATATACATGTATGAGCAAAGGTGTTGTGTATGTCATATTCTGTGATTGTAACAAATACTATATTGAGAAACAAAAAGAATGCTAGCAGATAGGATAAAAGAACATATTAGAGATGTTAAAAATAATAAAATTACTAGTCCTATTGCTGAGCATTTTAACTCAGTACACCATGGAAATATTGAGAATATAAAAGTGTCTGTTCTGGAACATGTTCCATTATATTATAATGATGTTGATAGGCAAAAAATATGTTAAGACAAAAGGAATGCATTTTGATTATGAAATTTGGGACTTTGCATCCACATGGAATGAACAGAGAATGTAACTGGCAATGTCTTGTTTAAGACTATGACTTTAAATATATTCAAGCTATGTGATTTGATAGTTTAATTATGTAATTGATTGATTACTTGTTTTTTGTATATATTGCAAGTGTTTTATGAGTTTTACTGTTTTACTCTGTAAAGGCTGTTGGCCGAGGCGCTAGAGAAGGAACTGTTCAGCTAAATAAATTTTATTGGAAGGTAGAGCTGGGACTCACTGATAGTCTTTGTTGTTTATATATATACATCTTGCTTGCTGTTGTTTTAATATGACAAGTGAGTCCATGTGCTCCTTTCCTAGAATATTTAGAGAGACTGGTATGGAGATGTTTAATCGGAATGGAGAAAATAGCAACCGTTCCAGTAATTTGCCTAATGACACTGGCACAACAATGATAAAGAATGTAGTACCAGAAGCCACAGGAGACTCCAGGCTTTGGTATTATAAAGAAATGGGAAAATTCCAGGAAGAGAACTACTACCAATCCTTTTTGCTATGGTAGGCAAAAGAACATTATTTCAGATAATCCAGATGTACAGGATTTGTGTTCTAAACTTGAAAGATTGATTTTTAAAGAAACATCTACTTTCTACAATATTGGCAGTCTTGAAAGATATATTGAACTGGATATAACACCTAGAGGGTTAAGGTCTATTAAGAATCCATCAACACCATTTGACCTTACTAATGAAGTAGAAGTTAAATTTCATGAACGATGGATAGCAGCTGCACATCGGTGCAGTTTAGAATGGGTGTCAATTTTAATTGAAAGAGACAATATGAAAAAGACAAACTTGTAGTTGAAACCAAACAAGTTTGTGAACAACTGGTAAATATTACATCAAATTCTACATTAGAGAATTTTCTCGGCATTAACACCAAATTAAATAGTTATGAAAAGATCTGGTAGAAAGAAAAAAATCTAAACTAACTAGAGACATTAGAGACTATGACCACAAGAGGGCGTTTGTATTTCCTAGCTATCAAAGAAACAGGAGAAAGAGTGTCTCTTTTCAAAAGGAAATCCTGCTTCAGAAAAATATGCCAGTAAGAACTTCCTGTCTGGTGAAAGTGGAGCGTCTTCATGGGAAGAAGATGACAGAGAAACTTTTCCTAGACTGCCAGTTGCAGCAAACCCAGAAGCATTTCATAAAACCTACTCAGAATCGAATGGACATTATACCAATACCAGGAAAAGGGCTGAACAATGCAGAACGCCAGAGAGACTCGGGCGATGGACAACATAAGAAAGGTAGATGGACATAACTTACATAGTAATTATATTTGTTAACTTGTCCAGTTACAAACTAGACAAGATAGAAATGTCTGTTTTAGAGAAGGGTTTAAAATTTGTCCCCACATGCTTACCCAAAAGTATGAGGTTAAAACTGAATTGTTCCAACTATGCCGAAAATGCATTTAAAGGAACACTTTTAGATTAAATAAAGCAACTGAGTTAGATACTAACTGTGATGTTTTACTTTCATTAGATAGTGAAACAGAAAGTGAAGAAAGTTTTTATTCATGTGCATCGGTAGTGAAGATGAAAATAATGCTTATGACTTATTAAATACACATATGCTTAAAGATAATAACTATTTCTTACCTCCATGTAAAAATTCTAATATAGTACGTTTTGAATCTCTACTGAATACAATGTTAGAAAAGGAAATAGAGAGCTTTATGAATAAAAAGCATACTTATAATCTAACAAAATTGGAATGGGAAAAGCTGCAACAACTGAGTAAAAACTGTAATATAGTCTTTAAACAAGCAGACAAAGGGGGAAAATTAGTTATATTAAATTCTCATGATTATTATAGTATGTGTATGCAACATCTAGATAACAACAATGTATATTGTAAAACTAACATTAATCAGCTATGTCAAGCAGAAAAAGATTTTGAAAAATTATTACAGAAAGGTGTGAGATTACACTATCTAAGTCAAATGGATATAAATAGAAAAATAAATGTAAAGAACAGAAAAATTGCAAAATTCTTTTGCCTACCTAAAATTCATAAAGATCTGAACAGACCACCTGGTCGGCCTATTGTGTCAGCTTTTGGATATTTTACTTATAATCTTTGCACCATGTTACATGAAATATTGATAAAGAAAGTTCTGTTGTTACCTTCTTATATACAAGATTCATATGATTTCCTAAGGAAAATAAAAGATATATATTGGGGTGAAAATATGTACTTTATTACGGTGGATGTAGAGAGTCTCTACACCAATATTTCCCATATTTTGGGCTTGGAAGCTATAAAATTCTTTTTGAATGATAGTCCTAAAACATATTATGTCCTGGAACTGGTAGAATTCTGCTTGAAAAATAATTTTTGAATTTAATGGCACTGTTTATAGACAAGTTACAGGTACTGCTATGGGGGCAGCGCTTTGCACCAGCCTATGCTAACCTGTTTATGGGGCTATTTGAAAATGAACACCTTTATAGGTTGCCTTTCTTTCAAAATAATGTTTTAAGGTATTTTAGATTTATTGATGACCTAATTTTCATTTGTCATGGGATTGGGATACATCAGATAACTTCATTGATGAATTAAATAATAACAGATTTGGTATAAAATTTAGTGACATACAAAAAGGAAATCAGGTTAACTTCTTGGATATTTCGCCCGGGGCAATAATGGCTTTCCCATATACACTAGTATTCATAGAAAATTTGATGAAATAAGTTGGAAAATGTGGGGAGATAGTTGCCATCCCCATACGTTGTCAGCCATCCCCTATGGGGAATTTTTGAGAATAAAAAGACTCAATTCTGATATTGATATAGCCTTTAGGGAGGCCTATAAAGTGGCTCTAGATATTCAAAACTAGAGGGTATAACCCAGATGATGTAGAAAATAGCTTGCATAGAGCTTTTAAACAGAGTAAGGGCACTATTAGACAAAATAACTATGAAAGTAGCAATAAATATGGACTGAACAGGAGAGAATGTTTTTGTTACAAAGCACACTAACTTCTCCATGATTGGTAATAAAATCATTATGGAATATTGGAATTTTATTAAAAAGATATAACATCACTGAAAAATATAAAATTAATGACATCATATAGAAAGGGGAAAAATATACAGGACTTTCTGATACACAGCATTTATAAAAGCCTTGTACTAATGAATTAAATGTTGTGAAGAATTTGGGAACATTCCCTTGTGGAAAATGTGCTATATGTAAACATGTTGTAAATGAAGTGAATAAAATAAATGGCAAAATTTTTTGATACAAAAGGCAAATATACATGTATGAGCAAAGGTGTTGTGTATGTCATATTCTGTGATTGTAACAAATACTATATTGGAGAAACAAAAAAGAAAGAATGCTAGCAGATAGGATAAAAAGAACATATTAGAGATGTTAAAATAATAAAATTACTAGTCCTATTGCTGAGCATTTTAACTCAGTACACCATGGAAATATTGAGAATATAAAAGTGTCTGTTCTGGAACATGTTCCATTATATTATAATGATGTTGATAGGCAAAAAATATGTTAAGACAAAAGGAATGCATTTTGATTATGAAATTTGGGACTTTTGCATCCACATGGAATGAACAGAGAATGTAACTGGCAATGTCTTGTTTAAGACTATGACTTTAAATATATTCAAGCTATGTGATTTGATAGTTTAATTATGTAATTGATTGATTACTTGTTTTTTGTATATATTGCAAGTGTTTTATGAGTTTTACTGTTTTACTCTGTAAAGGCTGTATTTTATGGCAGCTAGAGAAGGAACTGTTCAACGAAATAAATTTTATTGGAAGGTAGAGCTGGGACTCACTGATAGTCTTTGTTGTTTATATAAAAAATATCTTGTATGCGTGCACATCACATTTATGCTATCTGCAGAGAAGGTAGGGCATAAAAGGGACATACAAATGCAACTACCCAGAACATCTTTGCCACCAGTTTGAATGCCAGTTGGTCTGAATACCTTGTTGCTGCACTGAATATTTAGCAACACCAGATAACTGACCTGTTGTTTTTTTTTTCTTGTTAATTTTCTTGGTTTTGTATTTTATTTTGCTAACTAAAATTTATACTGTTCAATAAGGAAAAATGTCATTGTGGGAGGAGTATTTCCCATAAGGATTGTCACAAATATTGTCTTTTTTGTTGAGCTGCTTCCTGTGACCATACCTCTTGTAGTGTCTGTAAAGGCATTGGTGCCTAAGACACTCAGAA
>NC_056744.1:1808023795-1808063476 GCF_019279795.1 Protopterus annectens
GGGGAGGGATAGAGTCATCTCCCAAAGACTACCCATACTCTGGAATAAGCTTCCCATTCATGTCAATCAGATCACCTCGCTGGCTCTCTTCAAGAGAAATTTTGACAAGTGGATAGGTAACAGAAAGTTCACTCCAGGGATCATTCCAGTTGCCCTACTGGATAGGGGCACTGTGAACTAACATTGGGGGACGATGTCTGGGCAATTCTTTTTGGGGCTAGGCCTGTAAAGGCTCCAGGGCCATTAGCGTTGTACACACCTATGAACCTATGACTCAGTAAAGTGCAGTTGTATAAAACCTTACCATAACAGTAGATGCCCTTCTCTTCACTGTTGCAGTATTCTTAACAGAAGATATTTCCTGCCATGGTAGCTCAATGTCTGTCAGTGTACCAAAGCCTTTGGATTTTATATGTACCATACATCATATATATGCTCTCTGCACAAATCTTAAGGCATAAAAGTGATGTACAGACACAATTACCCATTACTAAATTTTCCCCCAGAGAAGGAATCCTCCTAAAGACAAAGGAGCACATGCACATCCTGAAGAAAAATATACAGGAAAGAGAGGTAACCCCTCAGCCACAAACACACCCAAAAGAGGACCAAAAAGAACAAGGGAAGGAGGGGGGATTCAGTACCGTCAGTAAAGGGAGGACACTGTTTTGTTTTCATTGATTGCTTTGGTAACCTTTTAAAAAAAATCTAACAGGTTGAGTAAGCATGACCTGTCCTTGATGAATCAAAACTAGGATGGGTCCAGTATCTGGAGGTTCTGTATGTCCTGATAATTCCTTGATAAGTCTTTCCATAGCTTTGCATATGATGCTAATCAGACTTATGGGTTTGTAATTGCCGGGTATGTGGAAGGTCTTTCCCTTATTTAAGGAATGACTGTAGCTGTTCTCCATTTGCTTGGTACAAAACCTGTATGAAGGCTGAGATTAAACATTATTGGTAGGGGTGTGGCTAACATGCTTCATGCTATTTAAGATGCATCCAGGGATATTGTCAAGATCCATCAATATAGTATTTTTAACTTTTGATAGCACTTTTAGGACTTGGTCTTGTGTGATAGCTGGAGGCTAGCCAGATTAAGGTATATCTTGAGGGACACACAGAGGGACAGAAGGGTAAAAATTGAGCTAAATTTATCAGCCAGTAGACTCACAGTGCCTTCAGCCTCACTGTAGGTAACATTGTTCACAATCATCTCAGCACATTGTTGCATTGTGCTTTTGAGATTACGAACATAGCTAAAAATGTTTTTTTCCTTTGGCTTAGTTAGGTAATTTAGCCTCAAACTTGGCTTTGATAGATTTTATTAAGGTCCTGAGTTGTTTATTTATTTCAGAGGCCAGTGGTTTAACATTCTCAGAATTAGTCTTCTTAATTTTGGTTAAAATTATTTTCCTTTTATTATAAAGCTTGTTAATATTATGATTCCACCATGTGGGTTTGTTTTTGAGGTTTGCCCTGCACTTGTTTCTATGGGATACAGCAGCATCTTTGCAGCTATTTACATGCTGGTATAGTGTGGTGGTATACATCGATGACTATTCAGTGGAGTTAACTGGGTTTGGTAGGGATTTGAGGCTTGCCAATGTATCACTTAGGAATAGGTAGTTTCTCTTAAAGAAGTTTCTAACTGTACCTTGGATGGAAGAGAGCTTTGGTTTCAGTTTTATTTTGAAAGAGACTGCTTCATGGTCAGACCTAGGGGAATAACATCTTGAATCTTTTCCTTACTAATATGAAAGCATCTTGCACCATCCCTGCATATCTTCATCACTTGTTAGGTCTGACCATGAAGCAGTCTGTTTCAAAATAAAACTGAAACCAGAGATCTCTTCCACCCAAGGTACAGTTATAAACCTCTTTAAGACAAACTACCTATTCATAAGTGATACTTTGGCAAGCCTCAAATCCCCCTCTTTTCCCCCTTTTGTGCAGTAGTTGGTCTAAACATCGGAAAAAATTATAGCCCTGCACAGTTGGAGTAGTCTCTGCTATTTTAAACCATTTGTCACTACACAGTTGTCAATGTCTTCCTGTGTGAGAAGGGCTTGTAGGGAGTGGAGTTTCTTGTTTAAATAAATAAATAAATAATTCCCAAGCTAAGGTGGTCTGTCACAAAAAAAGACAATATAGGCAGAAAAAAAAAGAAAATCCACCCAGAATGGCCAATCAACAGATCCACAAGTGTTCCAATTAAAATGTAGTCCTTTATGAATAAAACTTCAACTTGAAAATAAAATGAAAATAAAACCCAAAAATGCCCCTTTAAGATATCCATATCATATCTTCAAGGGGCAGTTTATTTTTTATTTTTTTCTAATATTCATATAAGGGCTAATTTTGGAACTGATTGGCCATCCCAGTCTTTCTTGTTTGGCTCCTACCATGGATCAGTGACACATTCATATTTTCCTTTGCTTCTTTCATTATGTTGGTAGGTTTATCAGGTTGGCATTGCCTAAAAAAGGGACTATCTTGGTGGACAATGTTTTAGATAGTAATTGAAACCCTAGAGGGGACAAGATGCAGGCCATACCTGGTGAAGCAGCATGGTCTGTCGATCATATCCTCTCAGGATGACAAATATTGGACCCCCTTTGAATGACACCAAAAACTAAGCCAATTATTGAAGTCAGTTATAATTTGCTCATATCTCGGCATCATCCTTGGAGAAGGTAGTCTCATACCTGTCTTGGACACATAGTCTGAGATTGCCATCATGTCTCTTCATATGATCCCAGGAGGTACTCCTCAAGTCATTGACACCAGTATGAATTATGACAAAATTATATTGCTACTTGTTGCCCAAAGACTTGAATGCATGCATGATCTGATGTATCATGGCACCCGGGCAAAGCAACTAACCATTATTCTTTCCTTGCTCAGCAAAAGGTACAGTTGTATGTCTTACAATGGCATCACCTATAACAAGAATGCTTAGTTGGTCGATTCCTGCCTTGTCAGCTCAGCATTTGTGGCTTTTGGGACTCCTTATACTAAGTGAGGAAGTATGTTTAGTATACAGTGTGTGCTTTGTGCCTGTGTTGTGTTTTGGAAGTCTCTGAGATTTGGGGGAAATTAAACTTTAGAACCACAGCATATGATGGAATTTATTTTGTATTGTGATTTATTTTTTTTGAATTTTTTTGGCCTTTTTTTAAAAAAAAGGGGAAACCCAAGTTTTTTGGGAAGGGCTTTATTCATTTTTAATTTTTTCTAAAGGAAAATTTTCATTTTTTAAAGGGATTTTTTTAAATTGGAACTTTTTTTGTTTTTTTTTTCTTGGTTTGGGATTCCTTTTTTTCCCTGGGGGTCGGAATTTTATTTTTTTTTTTTTTTTTTTTTTTTTTTTTTTTTTTTTTGTTATTTTTATTTTTTTTTTTTGTATTTTTTTTTTTTTTTTTTTTTTTTTGTGTTTCTTTTTTTTTTTTTTTTTTTTTTTTTTTTTTTTTTTTTTTTTTTTTTTTTTTTTTTTATTCCCCCCCCCCCCCCCCCCCCCCTCCCCCCCCCCCCCCCTCCCCCCCCCCCCCCCCCCCCCCCCCCCCCACCCCCCCCCCCCCCCCCCCTTTTTTGGGTTTTCCCAATTGGATCAGTAAAAACATTCAAAATTTTCCTTTTTCTTTTTAGGGGTTGGTGGTTTAAGGGGAAATTTAAAAAGGATATTTTTGGGGGCTTTTTAGAAAAAGGGTAATTAAATAAAAAATCCCAAAGGCCAAAAAATGGGAAGAGAGGTTTTTTATCAAATTTCTGGGGAAGGAAAAAAAATTTTCCCCCTTTTAAAAACCCCAAAACTCCCAAAGGGCATTTATAAAACCAATTGACCTTTGGGGGGAAAAAGCTTTTGGGTTTGGAACTATCTTAATACAAAGACAAGTCCTGAACTCCCCTAACATACACTCAGTACATAAGAATCAAACTAGGGATTAATGACAGCAGTTAAACCACTTAAACCACAAAAATATGCAGTGCTGCTGTGCAGTGGAATTACTAATGTAGGCTTAAAGACCTTAGCTAAAGCAGATACACACTGTTCAAATTAATTTCAAATCAGATAAAGAAATAAAAACACTTATCTGTTTTTCTGTCTAATGGAACTATTACAAAGTATTACAAATTAGAGTAGATCCTGCCTATTTGTCATATTTGACTTCTTCAAGAGGGTTACTGAAGCAATGGATAAGGGCAAAACAGTACACACTACATATCTAGACGTCAACAAGGATTTCAACACAATCCCACACTTGGGTGTCATACATAAACTATCCCAGCTAAATGCTAATCCCTATGCAACTTGTTGGATAACACATTGGCTCACAAATGGAACCCAGGAAATTAGGGTAGGCTACTGTACCTCCTCCAAAAGTCCTTTTACAAGTGGTTTACCCTAGAGTTCAGTCCTTAGACCACTCCTTTTTGGCATTTACTTCTCAGAGGTCAAATCTTTTGTTAAAGGTTTATGGCTGACCAGGTTTGAGATGATTGTAAAGTTGGTGTCATCATAAACTCCCAAGAGGACACCAAGAGCCTCCTCAAAGACGGCTTTTCCCAAACCAATAGCTGGTGTCAAAACTATGTGCTAAATTGAATGTCAAGAAATTTATAATAAAATGCTTCAGCAAACATGAAGTCCCTTTTAACTATCATGTTGACAAGACACCCCTGAAAATTGATCCAGTAATTAGAGACCTAGTAACCTATGCAGACAAAGAACTGTCCTATTATCAGCATATATCAACTACTGAAAAAAAAAAAATGTTTGTTTCTTTGCACACTTTATTACTAAGTGTATATTGCCCAGGTCCAGGGATGTGATCATTCCCCAGTATTCTGCACTTATCAGCCTGATCATTGGGTATAATGCTCTTCGGTATATACCTGTCCAAAATTTTGACAGAACTCAGTTTCCGACAATGCTTTCTTACTAAAAAAAAAAGGTGCAAAATCATAGAAACTGTGCAGACTGCATCAAGCCTTGCCCTCTTATTAGTGTCATGCAGATTACTGAGGGTAGATTTCTGTCTCACGTTACAGTCTCTGTCAGACCTATTGCACGTCTGCAAGTCCACTGGGGACATAAACACTCAATCAAAAAATCTAAATCCCTTTTGTAACATATATAGAACATGATCAAGGAATAGATTTGTATCACAGAGAATACCACTTCTTTGGAATCATTTTCTTTGCCACATAAATTATTACTTCTCTTACACTACTTAAACATAATCTGGGCAAATGGATGGGTAACTGCAAATTCATCCGTGGTTTAACATCTTTGTTCCTCATGGATGGGGCAATATGTAAATGTTCTACTCATCTCTGGGTTATTTGTAGTAAAAATATAATGGCTAAAACCTTCTTAAGGATGGCTATGCTAGTAAGTACCTATGAACCTACGAACTTATCTGAGGCTCTGAAGAAATCTCACTGACAGTTTTCATTAACCTGGTAAGTGAACTGGTTCTTCTTTGACCCTTTTCATTTATGAGCTGAAACAAAGAACAGGGGTAATGGTATCTATATATGGATAATTTAGTGTAGCCAGTAAACAAGCCTGTTTAGGGAAGCAAAAATAAGTCAGGGTACCAGAAAACCCAGAAAGGAGCAAAACAAACATGCAAAACTCCACACAGGCATTGACAGGAGGTCAGGACTGAACCCTTTGTAGTAGGAATAGATATCTTACCACAAGGCCATCTTACTGCTCATTATTATTTTGGGGTTAACACTGGAGTTTAGAATTGAGCAAATAATGAGCAGAGATAATCTCTCCATTGATATGAGTATCAATGGCTTCCTGTATATTTGCAAGAGAAAGAATCAATGTTCAGGAACTATGCATGATGCAAACAGAATTACTCCAATGGCCTCTCTTGTGCAAGGTAATGTTTGTCAGACTGAATCCATGATGGTCTTGACACCTTTCATAGCATGCTGTAGAAAGCTGACTGGGTCCTTCATCAACATTATACAGAAGTCCCATAATTAGTAAATTGCCTCAGCTCATCTGCCAGATTATCTTTGTACAGAAACTATTGGGATATTCTATTCAGGTAAACGCCCATCCGCAATGGACATTTCTTACTGCAGGTCATGTCACTTGTAAGTCTTTCAGCTATTGCATATACAACAGAAAAAAAAATCAAATTGTAGAGAGTAATTTACTAGTATATCTATTACTTTTTACATACCTGGAAAACTTTATTACACTCTCTGCTTTATGTTAATTTTTGAACATTTACTGTCAGCATTTGTATGACCTAGGAAATATATTTTAACTGAGTTAGAATGACATAATGGCATGGTACATATGAAGAAAATCAATTTTTACCAACAGATTTGCTTAAAACTGTCTAGAGGACTGAGAAACCCCAACCACAAAAGATAAGTACTTTTTTTTTAAATAAAATAAATACGAGATAATGCCACAGGACATTTTTAAAAGTTAAAGCTTGTAAGGGTACAGCTGACAAAAGAGCTTGATACTAGAATAACTACTAAAAAAATAGAACTATTGTGTTGTAAGTCTAGTGTATAGCAAGTGCTAATAATCAGAGGAATTTTTCAAGTCATACCTTAAAAATTATTATTTTGAGATATAGGAGGGCACTGGGAATGAAACAGGTACCTGTTTTTATGTATCTTCATCTTGATGCTCTTTAAGTTCCTCATCAGAGCTCCTTCTATCATTTATTTTACATTTATTTTACATTTGTTGACCGGGAAAGTCCGACTAGGTTCCACAGATCCTGTTTTCAGCGGAGGCCCGGGGAGAAATGCTCCAGAAGCATGTCTTTAGGTTCATAGGTTCATAGATTAGTACTAAGCTAACTGCCCTTGCAAGCCATTTTAAGCCTAGAATGTGGGAGGAAACCGGAGTACCCGGAGGAAACCCACACGAACGCAGGGAGAACATGCAAACTCCACACAGAAGGCACCCCAGCCGAGAATCGAACCGGAGAACCTCTTGCTGTGAGGTAACAGCATTAACCACTGCACCACTGCGCCACCCAAACTCAGGATTTGTAGCCCATGATAAGGTCAGTTATTACTGCCTTCCACATTTTCTGTTACTAGTTACAATCTCAGCCCTAATGTACTGTTCACATGGGATGAGACATTTGCTGGTGTGCCCCCTGAGGGCAGGGACTTCCTATTCTGGGAAGTGTGGCCATGTTGCTGTTGAGATGTGTCCTACACTGGCTTGAGGTGAGTGACATATTTTTGAAGTAGGAAGCAAGACTGTTGCAGTACCAAAATCCAAAACATAAAAGAGAGCCCATTGTATTCAGGATATGGCCCTTAACCTATTTTCTATGTTTTCGTTTGTAAAGTATCCGCACAGCATAGACTCACACTTGTAGTTGTCCCTATCCCTCTGGTCGCTGCTAGATTCCCTCGGCCAAAGGGCCCTTGCTTATGTCACATCCGACATCAGGGGGCGGAAAGGGGGCAGTATTACCTGTTTGGGAAAGGGTTGGGGTTAGCCATTCCACGCTGCTTTGCTTTCTTTCACTTGCAGGCTAATACGGAGTTGCGAGAAAAGGTAAATCTATCACTTATATATCTTAAGATGCCATTACATTTTCTGCATTATATTCATCGATTCTTTTAATGTAAATAAGAAATGATTATCCTTTTCATCTAAGTAAAATATGATTCATGCATACGACTGAAAGTCTGAGTTGGAGTTGCGACAAAAGTAAATTTTATGTATTTTATTTATCGAGCCATTTCATCTAAATAAGATAGCATTAGATTTTTGTATTAAATTCATTGATCCTTTTCATCTAAATAAGAAACAATTACCCTTTTCATTTACTTCTCAACCTCTTAGAGCAAGAAACAAAGCCATGCATAAAATTGGGACAAAGGCCCCAAAACAGGGCCAGTTTTTAAATATTACTCTCACAAACTTAGAAAGTTAAAGAATAACAGGTTGGGTATTAGCATACATTTTCAGAAGGGTATAAAATCTGAAAATGCAAATGTCTGTCAAGAAATCTGGACAAAGCCATAAATAAAAGTGGGACATTTCAAATATTACTCTTAACAACCAGGTTGTGCATAACAGGATTTGTGTAAACATGCATTTTCTGAAGGATATGACATCTTAAACTCAAATGAATGTATTATTTATTGGCTTCATCCCAGTGATTTGCTAGAAAACCACACATTTTATTAGGAAAAGACCAAAAATACGAGACAAAAATCTGATCACTTGTTGCTTAATTGTGCCTTGATTTTGCCACTATGTATGTGTCCTTTCAGTAATAAAATATGACTTTTGTTTTTAAATGAATATTTTGTATTTTATTATAGATAAGCATTACTAAAACTGAAGTTATGATGTGTGGTTATGTTGCTGAACCCATGTAAGCACTTTCCTTTACCTCATCATCATCACCAGCTACCCCCTTTTTCCTATTTTCTACATAGGGTCAGGGTATTGTGTTAACTGTCGCCGTCTCTCTTGATTCAATTGCACACTTCTGCCTTCTTTGACACTTGTGCCTGACTGTGGCAGATCTTCTTTCACACATTCCATCCCCCTGTTTGCTAGACATCCTCGTTTCCTCTTGCACCTTCTTCCTGTCTGTCCCAAATCTTCTTCACCAGATTGCCTTCTGCTTTTCTGCATGAGTCTGAGCCACCATAATCTGTTCTTTTTGATCTTTTCTGCAATTGGAACTACTTTGACTTCTGCTCTTATGTTGTCATTTCTTCTTCTGTCCCACATTGTGCATCGTACCACCCTTCTCAGGCACTTCATTTCCATCACCTCTAGCTCCTTCATCTGCTTTGCCTTTATTGCCCAGGTTTTTGTACCATACAGTAGTACTGGTTGCACCACTGTTTTGTACACCTTACTTTTCCAATTCTTTGGCATTCTTCTGTCATCGACTACACCTGAGATTCTATGCCATTTCACTGCAGCCCCTCTGATTCTAACTTTGACCTCTTCATTCAGACTTCACTTCTCCTCACCCACCCCTCCCAGATACTTGATGCTATTTACCTGTTCCACTATCTTTCCTTCTATCTCAATTCTCAGCTTCTGATTTCCACAGTTTGCTGCCATTACCACTGTCTTATCTGTGCTTAGGTTCATCCCATTTGCCTTCAGTGCTGCATTCCATTCCCCTATCCTTGGCTGCAGTTCTTGCTCAGTCTGACTGTAATGTCATATCATCTGCATACAGCAATTTTGTTGATCTGTCCCTTCCAACCTGTTTGCTAATGTAGTCCGTCACCAGTATGAACAGCAGTGGGCTCAACCCTGGTGTACACCAACTCCCACTGGGAACCCCCATGTGAGGCTGAACACTGTTCGTACTTGAGTCATTGGGTCCTTGTACATAGCCTGCACTAATTCTACCAATATTTCTGGGACTTTAAACCACCACAGTACTGCCCAGATCAGCTTTCGTGAGACCTTGTCATTTGCTTTCTCCAAGTCTAGGAATGCCCAGTTGGACTCTCTCCTCATCTCTAGCTTCTTCTCAAGTATCTGTCTCACTGCAAACATTGGGTCAGTTGTGCTGCATCCTGATCTGAATCTGAACTGCTCATCTCCCATCTTACACTCGTCTACTCTGCGTTTCCGTTTATCAGTCACCCTCTCCAGAACTTTCATACAATGTGATGGGAGTTTGATGCCTCTGAACTGCCCATAATTGTGGATGTCCCCTTTGTTCTTGTACATTTGCACGAGTATGCTTCTTATCCAGTCATCTGGGATACGCTTTTCTCTCCACATTGCTATGAATACTTAAAGAAAGTTAAGCACTTTTCTTTACATAACTGCTAAATCTTTTTTTTTTGTCTTCTTTAATTTGTGGGAATGTGACTGTAGTGACAGAAACATGTAATTTTTTTCCGTGTGGTGATCTACAAAGTTGAACTGGGAATAAATAAGGAATTAATCCAGAAATTCATTTTTCTCTTTTTTTTGGGGGGGGGGGTAGGAGGCATTATCAGATTTTTACTTACAGATTCACAGATTTATATGTTCTTATTAGGCTAGCGATCTGTGAGGATTGTATGAAGCCTAGACATATAGTCCTTGTGAAGTATACATACTAGTGCCCATAGGTGTTTGTAACTAGTGAATTTTGGATGGTTACATGCTTCCACTATCCATGAGGGACAAAGGTGCTTAACCAGGGTGAATTTGCAATTTCCTAACCTGAAGCTGAATTTGTTTTTGCATGTAATGAGTGTTATTATTATTGTAGAATATGTTAATTTTAGGATCCCACCATAGGTTCATAGATGTGCACTAGGCTAACTACCACTAGGACTCTTATAAGCCTAGCTGTGCAACCTAAATGAGAGCCACAAATTTGATTTATATAGGGGTGATTTACTGACTCCCTCTGTCCATCAGACATAGGCACCGCACCAGGTGTGAATTTCTAATTAGCTATCCATAGGGAAGAACTCTGCTTGAAACATATGGGAGCCAATTCCACAGAATAGGAATTCTCTGAGAAACGCATCTCTCTCCAACATGTCTATTTATATTTTTAGCCAAATTTATGTCTTCTAATCTATTAAGTCTGATGCTGTTTGTTTTGCAGATGTGTAAAAGGTTCATCAAAACTGGGTCCGGGGATGCCATGTATGCAGGGCAGAGATCAACTCTCAGAAGTCTTAATGATACTGAGTAAAGAGATAGGGGCTTGAGGCAGTCAGCATAGTTCATTGTGTTTATTCCTTGTATCCTTTTAGTAAGGAACCTTTGTGGGCACTCCAGTTGCTGCACGTGTTTGGTCAGGTACATACTGAAAGAGGCATTTAACTATATGATGGCTGTGATGAGGGCTGAGTACAGTGGTATGATGACCTCTCTAAACCTGGATGCCATGGCCTTGCTAATAAGTAAAGCAATGTAGAAGGATTTTCTTAGTACTGTGGATACATTGTTTAAAGGCTAGGATACTATCTACATGAGTTCCCAGTTCCACGACTAATGAATCAACTTTTAGGGGTGTTTTATTGATCACATAGTTATCCATGGTGGCCGACTTTCCAAAAGGTCCTATAATCCATGGCTTTGGTTCCAAGCATTTGTCTGTCTTAGACTTTCCCGGAGGGTGTTCTCATCTTGGGGGATTCAATGACTCCTCTCACTTTGCAATCATCTGCAAATTTGGTTAGCCAGAGGCTTTTTGACATTGGCTTTGACATCTGAGAAATAGATGTCAAAGAGGAGTGGGCCTGGCAGAGAGCCCTGGAGGGACTCCACTAATAACCAGCCTCTTTGTGGGGGTGGCCTCACCGATTCTAATCTACTGGGTCCTATCAGTGAGCCAGCTAGCTGTCTGGCTTCCTATAAAGGGATGTATATTTAGTTACATAAGTTTATTGACAATGCACAAGTGGGCTGTTGTATCGGGTCTATATTAGAACATTGAATATTTAACAGTTTGAAACACTAAAGGTCGACCTTTAGTGATCGAACTGTTAAAATATTAAATGTTCGTAAAAAAAAATAAAAACAACAAAAAAACAAACTATAGGGTGTAAGCAGGGGGGCACACCCCCCACACCCCCTGCTACTTAAATATGCCAACTCCGAGACCGCACTACATTGAAGTAAATGGAAATCTCCCCTTACGGAGATTTCCGTTTATCTGTTCGATGTTCTGCAGTTTCATTATTCTCATGTCAACAATGTCAGATTTGACATTGTTGGCATTCGAGAATTTAATATAGACCCTTTGTATCAAATGCTTTAGCCAGATGCATGTAGACGGTATGCACTGTTTTCCCTCCATTCATTTTCTTACTGACCTTTTTAAAGAAGTCCACCAGTTTCAGTAAACATGACCTTCCTTTGACAAAGCCAAACTGGGATGGATCTAGTGTCTGGATATCTCCTATATCTATGTTGATAATTTTCATGGTAATTCTTTCCATGGCTTACAAATAAGAATAGTCAGAGTAATGGGTCTGTAGTATCCAGGATCTGTCGAAGATCCGTCATTATGAAGATGAGTGAGCATATCTGAGCATATCTGTTGTTTATTCACATGGCACAATGCTTGTTTTAAGACTATGGTTAAATAATGACACTACATGTGATGATGTCATAATTTAAACTATTCAGGAGTAATCCTGGGATGTTATTGACTTTAGAGAGAGCAGCCAGTACATGCTCAGGTTTATATCAGAAGACCAAATGAAAAAAATGTAGAATGGCAAAATGTTGAAAAGACCGGACCATGAACTTGCTATTGTGGGAGGCTGCACCCCCCACACCCCCCGCTACAAATATATTCCAACTCCGAGATCGCACTACAGTGAAGTAAGGGCAAATATTCCAATCTTCACTGTACTGTAATCTCACAAACAGCACTTCGAGGTCCAGTCTTTTCACTGTTTTGCCGTTCGACATTTTTTTCATTCGGTCTTCTGATGTAGACCCACATGCTCCCTAGTTATAGTTGGACGGGTTATGTTTGTGGGTATTTGGGGGGAGGATGGTGGTGAGAGGAGGTAAAGTTGTAACTGAATTTGTCTGTTAATAGGTTCACTATGTCACCAGACTCCGTGAATGTGGCAGCAGTAACCACCAGTTCTGCACGTCGCTGTGTGCTGCCGTTTAGGTTACTGACATAGCTGTAGAACCTTATGGTTATCTTTCACCTGGGAGCCTATCTTAGCCTCAGAGTTGTCTTTGCTTGACCTAATTAGTCCTCTTAATTGCCTGTTTAGTTTGATGAAAAAGATTTTATTTTTATGTAAATTATCCTTCCTGATTTTTGCTATATTTTTTCCTTTTGTTGTATAGCCTGTTTAATTTGGGATGTCACCAGGATGTTTTATTTCTAGAGCTAGTCCTGAGCTTGCTTCTGGTACATTTAGCCACCTCTGTGCAGCCATTGACATGGCTGTACAGAATTCTGAGAGCAATTCTGCATAGGCTGCTATGCTGTTGGAGTTTGGCGGGGCATGGAATTTTGACAAAGCATCACCTAGTAAAAGGTAGTTTGACTTGGACTAGTTTGTAATTGTTACTAGTTTTAATGTGATTACGGAGTTGATTTTGATTTCGAAGGAGACAGCTTTATGGTCAGAGCTTAATAGGGAGGGCAAGATACTTGGGGGGGGGGGGGCTGCAGCATTTTCCCATATTTGTGAGCACAAGGTCCAGTATGTTGAAGTCCCCCATGGGTGTATTCACTATTTGGTTGAGGGTGTTTGTAGAAGTCCAGGAATCTCTTTGCATATAGATTCGAGGCCATTTAGGATTCCCAGTTTGTAGAGAATGATTAAACTCTTGCATAGTAGGGTGTCGGGTGGCATGGTAAGTGTCCCCAGTAGGTTCAAGTATATATATTGAGTTTATTGGGACATGGCAGGTTACTATTAGCTGGCAAGGATATGGTATGGCATTTTGTCTATGGTGATATGCAAGTGGAGGAACTCCAGCACATCATCTTGTTTGACAACCCAAGAGTTTTGCTTGTTATTGATATATATTGAGACAGCTCAACTTTTAACCCTTGTCTGTGCAGCTACTGGTCTATAGGTGTGGAAGGTATAGAAACGTTGCGCTGCTGGGGTACTGTGCTGCTTTGAGCTATGTAACCACCGTAACAGCTGCAATCAAATGCAATCAGAGGGTCATGCTGCTCAATGCTAGAAGTCTAAATCTCAAGATGCACTTGCTCAAAGCTCTCCTCAAAATGGAGAATGTCGGCATCTGTGCTGTAATGGAGACCTGGTTTAAAGAGGCAGAATGCACCCCTGCTCTCCCAGGCTACAACTCATTCCACACCTCTCATCCCCAGAATATGTCTGGAAGCTCCAAAGGTAGTGGTATCTCCATATTCTTAAAGGATACGCATCCCTCTAGACTGGTAGCCCAGCATAATGCATCTAAGATACTTAAGGTACACTAACAATGGGTAAGTCGACGATACAAGTCATAGCCTGCTACAGAACCTCAAACATGTTCCTAGACTCTCACTCCAACTTCCTAAGCACCCTGGAATCTGTTAAGGTCCAACCCAATACTCTCATACTGGGTGACGTCAACTACATTTCTATCGGCTGGGAAAACTATTCTAGTACCAATGTAAAGGCCCAATGCTTTCTGGAATTTATTAATTCCAGTGCCCTGGACCAGCTCATTCTGACCCCCACTAGAGGAAGCAACATCCTCGACCTGGTTATCACCAACATGGGAGACCGTTGTTCCACACCTATAGTCAATTCCTCCCTGGTTAAATCTGACCACAAACTGATCACCACGGAAATCTCCATCTCACCTACACCCCTCTAAGGTGACCACCTTGAAAAACTTCTCTAAAGCCGACTTTGGGCTCCTAAAAACAGAGGTGGCTAACTTCTCGGCGCTCATGCCAATGGAAAATAGTTGCATGACTACCGAATCATACACGAGCATGTACACAAATGCATGGCCCTTGCCATACCAAATAGAATATAGATACCCTCCTCCAAAAAAAGGAAGCCAATCTGGTGGTCTCCAGCCATCAATAAACTCTACAACAGAAAAAAGAAACTGTTGCAGAAAAAAATGAAGTCACAAGACTGGAAAACCTCCCTTATCAGTCTCAACAAAAACATGAGATCTCTTATCAAATCCTCTAAAGTCAGCCATGAAGGCAGAATTGCGACTGACACCAAAAACAACCACAAAGCCTTCTATAGCTATATCAAAAACCTCAAAGGCAATACCCAGATGTGCTCTGAGTTATTGTACAATGACACCTTCTATACTGAGCCAACAGATATAGCCAACATACTGGCCGACAGATTCAGTGCCAACTTTACCCCTCTCTCCCCCCCCAAGGGCCCTACCACAATACCAGAAGAAAGCCTGGTACCCACCATTTCTGCAGCACAGGTAAAAGCTGCATTGTCCAAAGCCAAGAATACAGTGTCCATGGGGAACTGATAATATCCCTGGCTGCATCCTACATGAGCTACAGAATAAACTGGCATCACATCTGTGTGCCCTGTTCAATCACAGCCTTACCTCAGGCTATGTCCCTAATGAATGGTGCACTGCTACAGTCATCCCGCTCCATAAAGGGGGAGTAACTACAGACCCTGTCAACTATCGCTGCATTAGCCTGGTGAGTCTGGTATGCAAAGCTATGGAGTGCATCATCACGGACCTGCTTAAAAAAGATATAGGAAATCTCCAAACTCTTGACCCCGTACAATTTGACTTTGTCAAGGGGAGATCCTGCCTGCTGAACCTGGTTGACTTCTTCAAGGCAGTCACCAAGGCTGTGGATGAGGGTAAGACAGTGCATACAGCCTACCTTGACCTGTCCAAGGCCTTTGACACCATTTCCCACTCGGGTATCATTGATAAACTCACCAAACTAGGCATTAACCCTTACATCACTAGGTGGGTTGCAAATTGGCTCACAGACAGGACTCACAGAGTGAAAATTGTGGATTCCAAGTCAGACTGTCAAGTAGTCATGAGTGGAGTACCACAGGGCTCGTTCCTGGGCCCTTTCCTGTTTGGCATCTACTTCTCAGAAGTCCAGGCCGACACAGAAGGACTCTGGCTGACCAGGTTCACTGATAACTGCAAGCTAGGAATCATTAACACCTCCCCAAGTGATGCAGACATCCTATAAAAGGGCTTCTCTGAGACCAGTGACTGGTGTCAGAACCATGGCCTGAATCTTAACATCAAAAAATGAGTTATCATCCCCTTTGGAAAAAACTCAGTTCCCATGAATTACCACATTGATGGGAGCCCACTGAACACTGAAGGGGCCATAAGAGATCTGGGCACCCAGGTTGACAGCCACCTCACCTTTGACCACCACATTGCCGCTGTGGTCAGAAAGTCCTTCTATATGGCACATCTTATAACCAAAGGTTTCACATCCAGGAAGAAAGAGATCATCATTCCTCTCTACTCATCCCTCATTAGACCAATCATCGAATATAATATCTTGTTTGGCATGTACCTGACCAGACACCTACAACAGCTGGAAAGGCCACAAAAGTACCTCACAAAAAGGATCCTAGGCCTTAAACACATGTCCTACATGGACAGACTCAGGAAACTTCAGTTGTTTTCAGTCTCTAATCACCTACTTAGAGGTGATCTCTGTTTGACTTACAAAGCTATGTCTGACTCAACCCTACTTGAAATGCTACATCTAAAGAAATTCCATTCCCCTTGCTCCACACACTCCAGAGATCATAACCTTATTACCACAATTAACAGAACATGTTGGAGGGATAGATTCATCTCACAAAGACTACCCATACTCTGGAATAGGCTTCCCATTCATGTCAAGCAGAGCACCTTGCTGGCTCTCTTCAAGAGAAATCTTGACGAGTGGATAGGTAACAGAAAGTTCACTCCAGGGATCATTCCAGTTGCCCTACTGAATAGGGATACTGTGAACTTACATTGGGTGGCACGATGCCTGGGCAACTGTTTTTGAGCAAGGCCTGTAAAGGCTCCAGGGTCATTAGCGTAGTATACACCTATGAACCTATGGCTTGGTAAAGTACAGTTGTGTAAAATCTTAACATAACAGTAGATGCCCTTCTCTTCACTGTTGCAGTGTTCTTAACAGAAGGTATTTCCTGCCATGGTAGCTCAACGTCTGTCAGTGTACCAAAGCCTTTGGATTTTATATGTACCATACGTCATACATATGCTCTCTGCACAAATCTTAAGGCATAAAAGTGATGTACAGACACAATTACCCATTACTGAATTTCCCCAGGAGAGAAGGAATCCTCCTAAAGACAAAGGAGCACATGCACATCCTGAAGAAAAAATATACAGGGAAAAGAGAGAGGTAACCCCTCAGCCACAAACACACCCAAAGAGAGGACCTAAAAGAACAAGGGAAGGAGGGAGGGATTCAGTACCGTACAGTAAAGAGAAGGACATCTGCTGTTATGGTAAAATTTTATACAGCTGTACTACATCCTTCCATATCTCTGCTGCAGTATTCTTAACAGAAGGGAGAGTACAAAACCTTAGGAGCTGACTTGGAGGAGAAAGGCTGAGATGAGCTTTCAACAAAACCATGCAGGATGACCTTAGCAAAACCAGCCCTGGCCCCAGAAACAACATCTAACTTATAATGTTTAGTAAAACTTTGAACAGAAGACCAAGTAGCAGCCAGAAGGGTGGATTTGGTGTCCTAACCCTTCAAGAAAGCACCTGAATAGGCAACTGCTGTGATGGAATTTACCTTTACAGAGGTAGAAAGCCATTTTTTCATGAAAAGAATAACAAAAGGAAATGGTCTTAGAAATCCAGGAGGAGTTGGTTTGCTTGGAGTCAGCTAAACCCAATGTGCTCAGATGAAAAAACAAAAAGTTGCTCAGAATTGTGAGCTTCCCTTTAATTTTATCTAAATAATACCAGTGCTGTCTGCGTAAAACCAAGGTCTGAAAAAACTTCTTGCTAACAAACTATGGGGAAGGAAAAAACAGAAGGAAGCAGATTTGGGTGATTAAGGGACATAAAAGAAGGATTGGTCTGAAGAGGCACCATGTCTTTATGAAAACTACAAAAGGAGGAACAGCTATAAGGGCCTGGACTTCTGACACTCGTTTGGCTCAAGTAAGGGCCAACAAGAAGACAGCCTTCCAAGTGCAATGTTGCAGGGAACCTGAATCTACAGGCTCAAAGGGAGCCCTTGTTAGTTTTTCCAAAATAATGTTAAGGTCCCACGAGGGAGAAATAGGCTTTATTGGGGGGTCTTATATGTAAGACACTGTTAAGGAATTGTTTGACCTCAAAACAAGCAACCAAAGGAGGACTGAAGGGCAGACAGGCAGAAATTGCTGTCAAAAGGGTCTTGACTGAAAAATAGGCCAAGCCAGCCCGGGGCAACTCACACAGATAAGAGATAACTAAAGAGACTCCTCTCTAGAGAAGGATCCTGGTGATGAGAGAGGCACCAAACAGAAAATCTCTTCCATTTGGACAAATATTTTTTGGTATTGGGTTTTATGGCTCCTGTAAAATCTGAAGCACATCCTCAGAAAGGGTGCCTAAAGAGGATCAAATCCGTATAGCCCACAAAGTCACTTGAAGAGTAGCAAATGATGATGGATAAAAGATCCCTTGTCTTGGGAGAGTAGGTCCACCTGGTGAGGTAACTTGTGGTGAATGCCCTTGGACAGATGGAAAAGGCAGGGGAACCAGTGTGTCTGAGTCAAAAGAGAGGCGCTAACAAGATTTTTGGAGTCTTGTAGGACCCCTGACAGCAGATAAAGGGGAGGTAAAGCATGCAGAAACATCTCCCTGTATGGAAAGGATAGGGTGACCACCTTCTAAGTCAGGGTAATTGATGCTCTTAAACAGAGCACAGTAAGTTGCCTGTTGATAGTTGAGGCAAAATAGTACTTGAGGAATACCCCACTGAGTCACCTAATAGTTGATAGCTAAATTGTAGGTCTGAAGAGCTAATCTGCAAAGAAGATAAGACTTTGTGCCCTCCATTTGTTTACATACCACATCATCCTGAAGTAACATCCTGAACATCCTGGAGTAAAAGCCCCTTCCCAGTTGGAAGGGGGAACCAGCTGAATGGTTCCCTGGTCTAGGAGGGACAGATGGATCTTTGGAAAATGGGAAGTTGATCCACAGGAGGCTGAGGATTGCTTGAGACAGAAGGGAGAGAGTTCCACACCATTACCTAGCTCTGACAGGTAATGGACAGAACTCAGGGGTTTGAGGTAATAGTAATCAGTTGCCAATTTGGAAAGGATAGGGAAAGCCTGAGAGACAAGGAGACCTAGTTGAGGGGAACTTGGACAAAATGTAATATGTTCATAGGATGATACTAGGCTATTGGTCTGGAAGTCCTTATAAGCCTAGCCAAGACTTTTGCCCATGTTCCCTCAAAGTCAGCACCTATATCCCCTGTCCAGCAGGGACACAGATGGAAACCCAGGGGTGTATTTTCTGTTTCCCATCCAGTTGTCCAGGTTCCACTTAAAGAGGGCTAGGGAGGTACTCTGCTAATATGGAGAGAGAGTCAGTTCCACAGATGAGAGAGTCTTTGGGACACAAACCTATCCCTCCAACAAGTTCTATTAATGTCACAGAACAGGTTAAGGCCTTGCATGTGGGTTGTTCGAGTAGAGTTTGTCTTATGAATATGCAGCAACTCCATCAAGGCTGGGTTTGAGATGGCCTTGTATGCCAGACACAGGTCACCTCTGAGTAGACTGTATGAGACTGAGTAGAGGGATAGAGCTTTTAGCCTATCTGTATAGAATCAGTGTTTGAGACCCTGGATTTTCCTGGTCAGGAACCTCTGTGATCTTTACATCTGCTGGATGTGCTTGGCAAGGTACATGCCGAAGGGGGCATTGTACTTGATAACTGGTCTAATAAGGGAGGAGTACAGGGATGTTATGACATCCTTGTTCCTGGCTGAAATACCTTTATTTATGAAGTGGGCCATATAGAAAGTCTTCCATACAGTGGAGGCAACATGGTGGTCAAACGTGAGGTTGCTATCAACCTGAGTGCCCAAGTTCTGCACAACTGAATGCATGCTTAGTATGTTGTTATCAATTTGATAATTAGTCTTTGTCTATGTAACAGAAAACAAGGGACACCAGTTTCAGAAAGAAACAATTCAAATAAGCTGACATAATAAGCCTTCAACCAGCAATTCCCAGCTCAGAAGGGCAGAATCTGTCCTGTCCTCCCACAAGGGTGCAGACCACAAACCTTCTTAATGTAAAATAACTGGCCTGAAGCCCAAGTGCTTAAACCAGAACTAAAACGTTTTTACACCAAGCTTTCAACCAGCAATTCCCAACTTAGAAGGATGTAAGTCACCTCTCCTGCCACAAGAGTATAGACCACAAACCTTTTTAATGTAAAACAACTAGCCCAAAGCCCAAGTGCTTAAACCAAAAGGCTTAGAATAGCAATTCAATCAGGCTACTAACAAGCAGTGATAAATGCAGCAGAATAAATGCAATTGAGTACTTTTAAGAACAAGCAGCAAAAGCAAAATAAAGTAGAACAAAACACAAATACAGTAAAAGCAGATGAATAAAATGCATTTTTTTAAGGTTAAGTGGGAAGGGACGAAACACAGTGATTCAAGGTTGAGAAAATAAGGGGTGACCAGTGGGCCCTCCCCTCTCAAATGATCTCTCTCTCTACTCAGTAGAATAAGTTGATGAGATGGGACTGGGAGGAGTGTCCAAAATGAGATTTATAGTAGGGGTGGGCAACTCAAAAGCTACCAGATATTTGAACACAACAAGGACTAGGTGGGAGGGGGAAATCTTACAACTCCAACAAAAACAGAAAACTTAAAACAAATGTAATGCTAAAATAAGATACAAAATAGACGTGCTCAAACCTTAAGTAAAGCGCTTCAAATCAAAATTAAATGCAGAGATGAGTGATATTCAGAGCAATGCAGACCACACAAACACTTCAGCTAACTACAGATAGATTTGTTCTGAAAGTAAAGCATCTAAGCAGGAAGATCCTGACTACACATATCAGGAGGAACCCTTCTGAATCCCTTTTTGCCTTTAGCGGACTGATCTGACTGCCTGTCAACAAATGAAGACTTGGAAGGATAATTGCTCAGGAAGTTGGGGATAGGAGACAGAAAAATATACTTAAGATCCTGCATAGCCTTGCTGTTATCCTGAAAGGATTTAAACAAGCAGAAGCAGCAGTCCCAAAGAGATTTCTGTTATCTTGAGGGGCATCCAACGGCTTGGCTTTAATGTCATCTGGCAAAGCCTGCAGATGAAACCAATAATACTGCTTCATAACAGACTTGAAGGTAGCAGCCCTAAAAGAGGCATCAACAGCATAATAGCTGCATTTAATGGAGTGGTGAGCAATTAGAGAAGTGGCCCCAATCATGGAGAGCACAGAAACCTTACCCTCAGAATTAGGGAGGTCAGAAACAACCATAGAACCCTGAGTCAAGAGGGTCAAAACATCCCTGGTCATATGGGTTTTTTAACTGATGGCACAAAAAGCCAAAGTAGTAGCAGTTTGCACGTTTTTATCTATTCTCTTCATAGCCCTGCTATTCTTATCTGAAGGAAGGAACTTGAAAGAGGGCATGAACTTAGAAGGGTCTATATTACGTTATCGAAAAGCCGTTGTATCGAATGGCTTTTCATCGCCCCATCAAAGTTGAATGCTAATAATAGTGAACACCCAAATGAGCAATTTCTTTCCCTTGGAAAGAAATCGCTAGCCCTACCATGAACTACATACTACTTTAAACATTACAAATGGAGGGCTTCACCGCCCAATGTGGGCCCAAACTCCCCTTCCTAAATATGCCAACTCCAAGATCGCACTACAGTGGGGAAAAGGGTAAACTCACAAGGATGTCCAAGCGGTTTCTTTCTCAGGGAAAGAAATCGCTCATTTGGGTGTTCATTGTTATTAGTGTTCGACTTTTACAGATCGATGAAAAGCCATTCGATGTAATTGCTTCTTGATAACTTAATATAGACCCAGCTTAGAAGGCTTGTTCAGTATAGACTGCCACCACAGAAGTGTCAGCTAAGGGGCACTTCCATACTTGCAGTCATCTGGCACCTTGTAGAACTCATCCATTTTCTTAGGGGCAGGTTATTGGGAATCGTGAACCACTGAGGCAGCAGAAAAGGTGTCCAGAAGAGCTGCTAAGACAGAAGGAACAGCAGAAGGTTTAGCGGATAACATCTGCAGCACGTCATAGTACCTTTTGTTGAACCTCAGAAATTTGGGAAGAGTCCTATTTGAAATACTCCTTCATCCAAGAGACTGTGTCCCCAAAAGATAATTCCTACAAGGAGACTCTGTAGTCAGGGCAACCTCCTTCTCAGACCCATAATCCAGGGGAGAAGGAATTGAGAAAACTAAGCAAGGGGACCCCACCCTTGCATCTGAATCCTCTACAGATGAATCAGATTCCCTTGCCCTCTTCATTGGAGTGTCAGGACTGAGGTAGCAGGGACTGAAACACCTTGATTAGGTTTTAAGGCCATCAGGGCATTGAATAAGCCTTAAGTAAAGTCTTGTTGTATCTGCTCAGGATCCTAAGAATCAGCAGTGGTGTTCTTGGATATCGTTCTGTATCACTGTTGCAGTATTCTTGACTATGGGGATCTCCTGTCCAAGGCTACCTGACATTCAGCAAGTATACCAAAGCCTTATGATCTTGTATGTGCTGTATGTCACACATACATTCCCCATACAGGACATAGGAAGTAAAAGTGACATATGGCTGCAGTTATGCAGAACTTCTTACTCTTACCTTGATCTCCAGTCTTTGCCTGAGGGCATTATGACCAAGCTTTTTGATACTCCTTTGGATAATACACGTTTGTCTGTTTAAGAGAAAGGCAAAGCCTTGCAAAACCTGAAACATATTTTTGTATTTCCTGTCCATATTTTCCACAGGAATTATCCTTATTCATCTACTTTTGTCCACAGGCAATCCTGCCAGGTCTCCAAGGGTAGGAAGCATGATAGGCGAGCCTCAACCTCTACGGCTTATCAGACTTCTCTGGTCCAGAAGCTTTCTTTATCTGATAAGCCTGCTTTTGTTTGACAGTTTGAACCCCCTTCCCTTAGACGAGGTTCCTTTGTCCGTTCATCTTTCTATTTGTCTTTAAAATTGGCTTCTCATCACTCCACTGCTAAGGTTTATCAGACTTCTGTGGCCCAGAAGCCTTCTTTATCTGATAAGTCTGCTTCTGTTTGACAGTTTGACCACCCTTTCCTCAGGCCAGGTTCCTTTGTCTCTTCAACTTTCTATTTGCCTTCAGAACTGGCTTATCATCACTTCACATTCTTGGGTTCTTTCTATCATCCATCAGGGTTGCTTCATAATATGGAAGTCTCTCCCTTGTTTTTCAGGGATTCCTCAATGTTCTCATTTCCCAGATGTCCTAGGGTCCCTGGTGAATCAAGGAACCATTCAAACTGTTCCCCCTTCCAAAGAGGGAAAGGGTTTTTATTCCAAGGATATTCCTGGTTCATAGAATGAAGGGCACTTGGAGACCTATTCTGGATCTCTCCCTGCTCAACACCCTTCTCAAGGTCCTCTCTTTTTGGATGCCTAGCCTTCAAACCATGTTTTTTCTTTTACTAACCCAGGCTTTTCTCTTGTCTTTGGATCTAAAGGATGCTTACCTTCATATCCCCATTCACCTTCTTTTAAAGGAACTTTTTACATTTCTTTGTTTCTTCTTTTCATTTTCAGTTCTTTGCTTTTACCTTTGGACTCTGTACTGCCCTAAGGGTATTCATAAAATTCCTAGCTCCTATGAGTGCTTTCTGCAGGCTCCAAGGCATTCCGATTTTTCCTTATCTAGACAACCTGTTGCTTTAGTCACTTTCTCCCAGTCCCCTGTTACAAGATCTGGAGTTCACCATCCCCCTTCATCAAACTCTGGGGTTCACTATCAACTTTCAAAGCTCAGTCCTGACTCCCTGTCAGGATCATGTGTATCTGGGATGCAGGATTCAGACAGTGCCAGTGTTGACCTCTCTTCCATCTCCAACAGCTTTACTATTGACAGTCTTCTTTCTCTGACTGCCATTCCAACCAGAGAATTTCTTCTGGCCCTGGGATTCATGACCTCTTCTATTCCAGTGCTCCCTCTTGTCAGACTGCATATGCAGAATCTTCAGTGGTACCTCAACTTGGTTTGGCTGCAGCATTACCACTTTCTGGATTTCAGTGTATCTCACCTTCCTTGTCTAAAGAAGGAATTGGAGTGGTTTGGATTCAACAGTTTGATCTCATGCCCGGCCTCATGCCCATCTTGCACTCCATTCTCAACAACTGTTCACCAATCCCTCAGACTTGGGGTCTGAGGGCCTCATGTTGTCACCTGAAAGTTTAGGGTCTCTAGTCCTCCCATCAGACATCAGACCATATCAACTTCAAATAGATGAGAACTCTGATTCTGGCTCTTCATGCTTTTCACCCCATGTTTTCTACATGCCCCTTGAAAGTGTACACAGATAACATGGTATGTCAACAAGCAGGGAGGCACAAAATCTTACCTACTCTCTCTTTTTAATTTCTCCAAGGCTTTGGGGTTTCTAATACCCTGGCAGGAATGGACATCATTCTTAAGTCAAAGTACAATAAGAGTTCATGAAATTAATATTGTTTCAGTCTTTGACGTTAGCCAAAAGTGCTCTTCGCAGCACCCACAATGTGCCCAGCAATGACTCCTTCTGCAGTGTGTATGGAATTACATGTATTGCTAACATATTTAAGTACGATTGTAAACTTTTTTATGACACCCATTGCTCCTACTAATACTGGAACTGTGTATCTTTCTCCCACATAGCCCTCGTTTCTGCCTGCAAATCCTGGTATTTTATGACTTTTTGCCTCTCTGTACATGAGACACTGTAGTTGCTGGGTGGAACAATTTCAATAATCAATGCTACTTTTATCTTCTTTTCATGGACTACTATATCTGGTTTTCTTGCATCTATTGTTTGAACTGTTGGTAATGGGTGATCCCATGTGATGTAAACATCATTTTCTGTGATGCTTTGTGGTATGTTTCCAGTGTTTTTCAGCCACTTCAGTACCATAATGTTTGCACAATCCCCAATGCAATAATCTAGCCATATTATTATGCCTTTCAGTGTAGAGTCACCCTGCCATTACTATATCGCAACCAGCTACAAGATGCGTGACTGTTTCAAGTTCTGTTTTACAAAATCTACAATCTGATGTCAGTCTTCATTCATTCATGACAGTTGGGTTTCGGTTCTGTCCTTGGAACTGACTCGGCCTTTATAACAAGCTTGCATCAGCCAGAAACTCTCGAGCTGGGGCTACCCATAGTGCCTCTCTTCCCTTCAGATCTCGTTTGCCGCATAAAGTTTCAAGAAGCGTCAGGCTGTGCTCTCAAGCCAGGTGCTTTATTTTCTAAATATTTTCTAAATATTTCTTGATATTTTTGATCCCCTCTTTAATGTTTCTTAGTCGCTTTACTCCTTTATCTTTATATTAGAGAGTGAGTGCTGTTTTACCCCTAATATTACCTTTTGGTATTTCTGCTTTACCATAGTTGGTATAGGCCTCGCCCTTCCCTCTTAACTCAGGTAATCTTTAATTACGATTGTTGGTATTATTTCCCTTCCTCTTTCTTCTCTTTTACCCTTCTTGGTATTCCTCTCACTACCATTGTTGGTACACCCCTCCCAAAAAAATCTTTCTTTATTCTTGTTCTGTTGTTTAACTGTTGTTGTGCATGTGTGTGTGGTCACGCAAATGGCGGTTGATTACTGTTGTGTTTTCCCCTAGGAATGGCTGATAAAAAAGGCACAACTGGATTCAAACAGTGTGACAGATGTGGCAGGAAGATGCCCAACTCCGATGGGCATCTTTCCTGCGTTTATTTTTTGGAGGTTTCCCACTTAGAAATCCAGCCTCCGTGTGGCCTCTGTAAGGATTTTAGTGCCCGGACCCTGGCAGAGTGTCAAAATAAGTTGATCCTAAAAGAGCTATTAAAAATCCCCTTTTTCAGAGGCTTTGTCTGAGTTGGAGGTGTCAAAACCTCCTAGGAAAGAAGCAAAAAAGAGGAGCCATTCGGTTCCAGCCTCTCCACATTCCCAGGAACTAAAATCATCTAAAGGCCGGGTTTCCATGGAACCAAGGTCAAAACAATTGAAATCGGTATCAACAGCTGTCTCAGCACCGGTGCCTTTGACCCCTTCCGTGGTGCCATCTACCTTCACGGAACCAACTAAACTTACTACGGTCTGACCTCTTTCACGATATCTCAGACCCTCTCCTCATGAATAATAGTTTCTCTCATTAAACTATTCACTTTCCCCCAACACAACCTTCTGGTCATTTGATCACAGTGCCGAAGGTAAAAACTCTAGCCAGGACTCCATATTCCCCATCCATTGACCCCGTAGTTGGTCAGTAGCTCAGTCCATTTATTGACTGTCCAGAATCTCTTTCGCGGATTTCACATTCATTCCACCAGGAGCCTTTTGGAGCTTGATGTTGTTAGACTGGTGGACCAGCTGTTGGTGGCCAGAGGTATTACAACTCCATCTAGGACCTCTCTCCCACCTGGAGCTGAGTTTTTTTCTCATGGACTCCAACTTATCTTCCTCCTTTGACCTCTCTGCAGGATTTGGAGCCCTCAACACTGACGCCCATCCCGGTGCCAACTTCTTCGGTACTGATGGTGGATCTCACCGTGGTCCCGGAACCCACTCTGTGGATCTCGGCCCAGTCAGATCCAACCCACCCACAGGACCATGACTTGGCTGTCGGCTCCAGAATCCCTAGTATGGCACCAATTTTTTCCATGGCACCAGCTACAGGTCCAGTGTCTTGACAGCTCTGAGTCCTCTTGTGGCTCCTTCTCTGGAGGTGGGCTCATTGGAGCGGGGTGTGACCCCAGTTCCAAAGTTGTCTTTCTTGTTTCTGGGCTCCCATCCCTCTTCAGGTGGGCCTGCCCTTCAGATTATGGAGAGAGCACTTGCCTCAGCAGGCCCACAGTTGGCACCCTCTACATCGGAATGTCATATTTATTTGTCCTCTGGCTTGCAACTGTCACAGTCTACTACATTGGGGCATCTGGCACAGGAGCTGCAGGACACCCTACCACAGGGTACCCTCTATTCAGAGTCCTCCTCAGATCCCCTGCTGATGAGATACCCCATAAGAGATCATGCAAGAGGAAGCACATTGATTCTCCAGAAGAATCTGTCATCGAGGATACAGGTTACGATGAAGGGGATGGGACCCCATGGTCTCCTCCTGAAGATGTCTCCTTTGGAGACCACCTAGAAATCTTAAAACAGAGGGGTGACTGGAAGCCCACCAACCCTTCCTCTGAGGAATTTCTCTTCTTGCAGGCTTTCCACACCTGACCTTCTACTTCTTGGGTGACCCTGCCTGCAGATAAGTTAGTCAAACTCATCAGGCAGAATATTTGGAAGGCCCCTGACAAGATTGAGCCAATCCCATGGAGACCTGACAAAATTACCACCCCCCAAGAGAATCAACCCCACTGGTCCAAGGGTTTAGCGGTAGATACTATGTTGGTGATGGCAGCCATGAAGAAGGAACTCGCAGAGGAGAGTCCTACTGTCCATCCTCCAGACTGAGAGTCTTGGACATTGGACAGATTAGGAAAATGGATTTATGCTTCAATAACCTTTGCCGTATGATCGTTGAATTATTTGGCACATATCACCCTTCTTCAAAGGGACCTAATCACTGAGCTATCAGGAACTCTAGTAGGAGCAGTGTCTGATGAGGTACACGATAAGGTTGCTTCCCAGCTTGCCACCCAGGAATCCATCTCCAACTGGTCCATGCGGGTGATTGGACATACAGCCAAAGGGACATCCAGAGCAGCAGATGCACGGGTTTTCATGACATGCCATGCCTGGCTGTGATTGTGTGACTTTGCGGACCATTTCAAGTCTTCCTTCATTGATGCTTCTTTGCTGTTTGGCCCAAATGTTAAAGACACATTAGCCATGTGTGAAAAGGAATGAAAGACACTTTCTGCTGTGGGCGTATGTATTTCAACTACTCAATGACCCTACTCAAGGAATCAGAGGAGTGGAAAGATGTGTTTCAGGAAGTCCCAAGGCCCTTTTAGGACACACGTGGAGAGTTTTTTTCCTGAGGCAGAGGAGGGAACTCATCAGGAAAATACCTCTCCTGTGGCAGAGAGGGCTCGCATAACCAGTGCTCCAGGGATTCTTTCTCTGGGCAACCCTATCCACTTTTCTGAAGAACGGCCCAATTGCCTGCCTCTGGAGATAGTTGGGGAAGGTTCTCTCTGCACCATTTATCCTGGCAGTCAATAACATCAGATACCTAGGTGTAGACATTAATTACCAGAGGTAACCATATTCCCTTCGATCTTTGTCCAAGGCCGCAAAGGCAAATCCTCGATATTCCACCCAGTCAGAGGGAAGCAGCAGTTCAAGAAATTCAAAAGCTGCTTGAAAAAAGAGTCATCCAGACAGTCCCACCAGACCAAATAGGATCCAGATTTTACTCAAGATTCTTTTTAGTGCCAAAAAAGACAGCAGACTGGAGGCCAATTCTAGACCTCAGTATCTTGAACAAGTTTGTCAGGCAGACAAAATTCCGGATGGTCACAGTTCAGTCTATCCTTCCTTTTCTGGAAAAATATGATTGGATGTGCTGTATAGATCTTCTGGATGCATATTACCACATACAAATGGACAAATGCTCCAGAAGATATCTCCGCTTCAGGCTGGGAGCCAGACATTACCAATTTTGCACACTGCCCTTTGGTCTCACCACAGCCCCCGGGGTGTTCACCAAATGTATGGCAGTGGTAGCAGCTCATCTCAGACAACAAGGATTCTGGGTGTTTCCATATTTAGACAATTGGCTCCTTACCACCCCACTAAACATCTACTGCTTCACACCTTATACTACACTATAGAACTGACAAAGCTCTTACCCATTTCAATAAACAAAGAGAAGTCAAAACTGGCACCCATTCAAAGCTTAGAATTTATCAGAGTGAAATTCAACATGAGATCCTGTGTGGTTGCTCTACCTCTTCACAGATTACAAAGGCTAAGATCACAAATCCAAGTGATACTCTCTCGAGACATAGTCCCAGCTCGCTCAGTCTTACAACTACTAGGGTCAGTGGCAGCAACAATCAACCTACTTCCCTTGGCGTGATTCCACATGAAGCTGCTTCAATGGCTCCTATAGCATCACAGTGGTCTCTGTTAACTCACCCCATGTTTTATCCAGTCCGCATAACAAACCGTTGCAAACAGGACCTTATTTGGTGGAAGAAGCCAGAAGAAGAGTTATGGAGTTGCCCTTTTCACCCCTCTCAACACAAGGCCATAGTGACCACGGGTGCATACCTGATGGGGTGGGGGGGCATTTTCAGGGAAAGACAGTCAAAGGCACTTGGTCCCCCTTAGAGGCCAGTTTGCATATCAACATCTTAGAACTGAGGGTGGTGCTTTTAGCGTTGCAGGCATTCCAATCTTCCCTTCCAACGGGACAGTTGCTATCTAAGCAGAGAACATGTCAGTCGCCTGGTACATCAACAAACAGGGGGGGACCAGATCTGATCCGTTATGTCGAGAAGCCCTGAGAGTATGGCAATGGGTAATTACCTCCAACTGCTTTCTGATAGCAATGCACATTCCTGGGAATTCCAACGCGATTGTGGGCAAACTGAGCAGATGCATTCTCCTGCTTCACAAGTGGTCTCTCAATCCCATAGTAGTGACAGAGATTTTTCATCACTGGAGTCAGCCTTACTGCAGTCTGTTTGCATCTCCCATGAACCACAAATGCAGCAGCCACTTCACCCTAATCCCCCTCAGGGGGAGTCCTCAAGAGATGCTCTTCTACACGATTAACCTCCAGGACTGTTTTATGCCTTTCTTCTTTTCCCCTAATTCCCAAGTTTCTGATGAAAGTGCAGTGGTTGAGAAGCAAAGTAATCCTCATTGCACCTTTTTTGGCCCCATCAAGTTTGGTTCCCCTTTCTCTGGCCTCACCTAATTCACCGTCTGTGGACTCTGGATCCAACTCCGGGACTGCTGTTTTATCCACTGGGGCTGGTCCATCCAAACTTACTAAGTCTCAAGCTGACTGCTTGGTACCTCCACTTTAATTGCCAGGCAGAATAATCTTATATCTTTTATCTTAGTAAATGGAACAGGTTTGTAATCTGGTCTCAAGGAGAAGGAGTTGACCCTTTTTCAGCCCCGATTAATAAAGTGTTAGAATACTTGTCAACTTTACTCCAGTCAGGAGCCTCAGCTTCTACTATCAGAGTCCACTTTAGCGGCTATTTCAAATTTCCATAATGGCTTCAATGATTTCTCCTTGATATCTCACTGCCTCTGCAAAACCTTCTTGAAGGGAGTTATATATTTAAAACCACCCTTTAAAGAACCCATTGAACCTTGGAGTTTGACTTTAGTCTTGCAAACTCTGACCAGTCAACCCTTTGAGCCAGCAGCCACATGTGATATAAAATTTTTGTCCTAGAAGACTTTATTCCTGGTAGCCATCACCTCAGCCAGAAGAATATCAGAATTACAGCCCTTTTGTATAAAGCACCCATACATCATTTTTCACAAAGAGAGAGTATCCCTTCAGACTAATCTTCCTTTCTGCCCAAAGTTGTCTCAGACTTGAATATTAACCAATCCATTGATCTGCCACTGTTCTTCCCAAACTATTCAAACAAAGGAGCATTTGTTGGACATACACAGACAATTACGTTTTTATTTAGATATAACTAAATCATTCAGGAAGTTGGACCAACTGTTCCTGTCCTTTTTATCTCCAGCTCATCCAAGCCAGTTTACAAAGTCACCTTGTCAAAATGGTTGAGAAATTGCATTACGTTTGTTTATCAACAAAATAGAATGAGTCTATCAGCTAAAGTCAAGGCTTATTTCACCAGATCAGTTTTTACTTCAGTAGCCTTTCATTCCAGGGACTCTATGGATGACTTTTGAGCAGCAGCTACTTCAGCTACCCCTTGTACCTTTATTACTCATTATAAATTGGATATGGTCTCCAGGGGAAGAGCATCCTTTTGTTCTATGGCACTCAGGAATATCCTTCCATAGGGCCTCCCAGGACATAAAGTAGCTAGGGACTCTGTCCCAACTGTCATGAGTGAATGATGATTGACAACATCAGATAAAGACGTTATGTTCTTACCATAACGTTCCATCTGTGTTGTCGATCTTCATTCATTCTTGATATCCCTACCCCTTTCAAAGACTCCTGGTGGATCAAAACCAGTCCTGGTTCTGTATTACAGCAGTTGCTCAGACAAAGCTTCTGCTTTTTATTTTCTATGGGCAAACTTGATCTGAAGGGAAGAGGGGCACTGGGTAGCCTTAGCTTGAGAGTTTCTGGCTGGCACAAGCTTGTTATAACAGCCGAGTCGGTTCCAAGGATGGAACTGAAACCCAACTGTCAAGAATGAATGAAGATTGACAACGCAGATGGAACATTATGGTAAAAACATAACTTCTTTTTTATCTGTTTCTCCCACATGTTCAATGGACTTTGTAAACCAGTGTGTATGTAGTCCACTGTCATGGGCTGCCAATATTAACCTTTCATCTTTTGGTTTAAATTCACCTCTCCTTAACCATTCCTGCATTCGCTCCTGATTGACAGGAGGATGCCTGGTGTCTTGGGAGGTGGCTCACAATTATCAGTTAACTCTTCAGTCAGGTTTACATTAATTTAGACCACAATCTACTAATACTCTCTGAGCAGGTCTAAAATTAAGGTTCACAAATGAATGCTTCACAGTGATGTGCTTCTGTAGATTCCTCTTTGGTGGGGTTTTTCTCAAGTAGCTCCTTTTGCCTTGCCTCAGAAAAGGCAGCTCCCTCTCTTCTTATCCAGAGTGCCATGCCATCTGGTGTGGAAGCAGATGCCCCTTCCTTTCCTTGGTAGGGGATGATTCTTTATGCTTTCCTTCTTCTTTTTCTACCTTCAAGAGTCCTGCACAAGATTCAGCTGGACTCCCCAAAATTTTGTGACTCTCTTTTGGCAAAGACAGCACTGGTTCTATCACTTAATGCATCTGTTTATGGACAGTCACCACAAGTTGCCTCACTGGTTGGGCCTCCTCAGATGGGACAAGGGGTCTCTCATCCATCCTCACTTATCTAGTCTTCAACTGACACTGAGAGCAATAGAGTGTTGATCCATTTCAAGCACCTTTTTTCTGAGAATATGCTCAGGGTTTCACAGGAAGCAAGGAAGCCCTCAACCTGAAAATCTTAATTGTCCAAATGGAGAAGATTTTCTGTCTGATGCCATGCTGGTAATCAGGACTGTTTTTCAGTGGGGAGTCTCTCTGGTCCTGTCTTAGTTGTGTGAGTTTCTCCAGTCTGGCTTTACCTGTTCTTCTGTGAAAGCCCATTTGTCAGTCAGTTTTTGTTTTCCTGTCCTTGAATCTTCCCTTAGCTTCTCGTTTTGAGGTCAAAAAAATTCTTAAAGTCATCCTGCATATTAGGCTTCCAAGGGAAACCTATTCCTCCTCCTTGGAACCTTAATTTTCTTTTAGAGCAGTTGAATCAGGCTCCTTTTGAGCTTGCAGATTCCTGGAAAGCTGTTTTGTTGCTGGCTCTTCCTTCTGCTTGGAGGGTTTCTGAGCTCCAGGCCATACATATTTTAAGAAGAGGGAGGAGCATAGGGTGACGTACAAGAGTGGAGGAAGATGCACACAGGTGGATTATATCCTATGTAGGAGGGCCAGTCTGAAGGAGATTGGAGAATGTAAAGTGGTGGCAGGGGAAAGTGTAGTTAAGCAGCATATAATGGTGGTCTGTAGGATGACATTGGTGATCAAGAAGAGGAGGAGGAGTGTGAAAGCAGTGCCAAGGATTAAATGGTGGAAGTTAAAAAAGGGTGATTGTGAAGTGGCGTTTAGGGAAGAGTTAAGACAGGCACTGGGAGGCAGTGGAGAGTTACCGAATAGCTGGGTAATTACAGCAGAACTAGTAAGGGAGATTGCTAGAAAGGTGCTTGGTGTGACATCTGGACAGAGGAAGGAGGACAAGGAGACCTGGTGGTGGAATGAGGAAGTACAGGAGAGTATACAGAGGAAGAGGCTGGTGAAGAAGAAGTGGGATTGTCAAAGAGATGAAGAAAGTAGACATGAGTATAAGGAGATGAGGAGCATGGCAAAGAGAGAGGTGGTGAAGGCTAAGGATAAGGCATATGGAGAGTTGTATGAGAGATTGGACACTAAAGAGGGAGAAAAGGACCTGTACTGATTGGCTAGACAGAGGGAGAGAGCTAGGAAAGATGTGCAGCAAGTAACGGTGATAAAGGATAGTGAGGGAAAGGTACTCACAAGAGAGGAGAGTGTGTTAAGTAGATGGAAAGAGTATTTTGAGAGGCTGATGAATGAAGAGAATGAGAGAGAGAGAAGGTTGGATGATGTGGGGATAGTGAATCAGGAAGTGAAACAGATTAGCAAGGAGGAAGTAAGGACAGCTATGAAGAGGATGAAGAATGGAAAGGCTGTTGGCCCAGATGACATCCCAATGGAAGCATGGAGGTGCTTAGGAGAAATGGCAGTGGAATTTTTAACTAGATTGTTTAATGAAATTTTGGAAAGTCAGAGGATGCCTGAGGAGTGAAGAAAAAGTGTTTTGGTACCTATCATTAAGAATAAGGGTGATGTGCAGAGCTGCAGTAACTACAAAGGGATAAAATTGATCAGTCACAGCTTAAAGTTATGGGAGAGAGTAGTAGAAGCTAGGTTAAGAAGGGAGATGATGATTAGTGATCAGCAGTATGGTTTCATGACAGGAAAGAGCACTACAGATGTGATGTTTGCTCTGAGAGTGTTATTGGAGAAATACAGAGAAGGTCAGAAGGAGTTGCATTGTGTCTTTATAGACTTGGAGAAAGCATATGACAGGGTGCCTAGAGAAGAGTTGTAGTATTGTATGAGGAAGTTGGGAGTGGCAGAGAAGTATGTAAGAGCAGTGGTGGCTGGTGACTTCAAATCAAAGGGGGGCTGCAGGAGACAGCTGAATGGGTGCGGTCAAGAGGAAGGGGTGTGGCCAACCAGAAAGGGGAGGAGCTATGCTCAAAACTACAAAAACTAACTTTAATTAAATACGCTGCCCTGGGTGGCAAACCACTGCCCTGGGTGGCAAACCATCATTATGAGAGTCCAATCAAGACAACAATAAGTGTAGAAGAATAAAAATATTTCAATGCATTGGCTGCATGACAGCTTACTTAATATTTAGATGGAAACAAAAGGTTGTGAGGCATGAAAAAATAAATTACTTTTTAAATACATTACTGGAATGCCAGTCAAAATCAAGTACAAGCAAAACCAGAAGCACTCAACTCAAACCACTTCTCCTTGCACTGCAGTTCTAATTATAATTTATATTCAGCTTTATTAAAGTTCCAAGTAACATGCTGAAAGTAGAAATCTCTGTGATGCTCCCACTTGTAAAAATGTTTCTTATCCAGAAAAGACCTGCTGCCTGACAACTATCTACTTGTTTCATGGGGAAAACATGTAAGTAAAAAATGAAAAGCAAACAAGAAACAAGCTCAAGATACATTGCTTAAAGGATTACTGTACAGGTTATGGACCACACATGACTGGCATTCTGTTTAGTTTACGGGTAAAGTCTGTAGAGATGACTGGAAGTCTCCAACAAGTGTAATGAGCTTTTTAAAATAATGGAATCCTGTCCTTTAATACCCAAGGCTTATACATTATATAGTCAAGTATTCTCTGCATGACAACAACAGAAAGGCTTTCAATGTTGGCAATTCTTTAACAGTATGCTTATTAAAGCTTATTTGCATCTTACGATCTCAGACAAGCTTACATTATGGTCATTAAAGCATTGCTACTTAAACACAGAGCAACAGGCACTTTGAGTAATAAGCATAAATCAACAGTACAAAAATATGACAGAAACCAGACCTTTCTGCAAAATCAAGGACAGATGAAAAGTCACTGTAGTACTTGTGTCTACCTTGGATGGGGGGGGGGGGACACACTGCACATTTACACTGCATAACTACTCCTTGCCTTGCTTGGACACATCCAGAGTCAGTACATGGTGGAGTGGGGTGCAACAAGTATGTCACAATTTGAAATGTTTCTGGCTGACTGTGATGGCCCTGACACGTGTCATACCTCTCAACCTCAGAGCAAGAAATCTGGACAAAGCCATACACAGAAGTGGGACAAATGCCCACAAATAAGGACAATTTTTAAATATTGCTCTAATAAACTTAGAAAGATAATAGAATAGGTCTTGCATTAGTATAACTTTTCTGAAGGGTATAAAATCTGAAACTCAAATGTCTGTCATTATTTTCTAACCTCAGTCTTTAGTGATTTGTCACTAATTTGCCAAAAAACACTAATTCTGTCCTTTATTACAAATACTGGCATATGCATTTCAATACCCCAGGCTTATACATTATCTAGTTAAGTATTCTCTACATGGCAACAGAAAGGCTTTCAATGTTGGCAATTCTTTAACAGTATGCTTATTAAAGCTTACTTGCATCTTGCAATCTCAGCCAAGCTTACCTGATGGTCATTAAAGTATTGCTACTTAAACACAGAGCAACAGGCACTTTGAGTAATAAGCATAAATCAACAGTACAAAAAATATAACAGAAACCAGACCATTCTGCAAAAATCAAGGATAGATGAAAAGCCACTCTAGTACTTGTGTCTACCTTGGATGGGTGGGATTCTCTGCACATTTACACTGCATAACTACTCCTTGCCTTGCTTGACACATCCAGAGTCACTACATGGGGAGTGGGGTGTAACAAGTATGTCACAGTTTGAAATGTCTCTGGCTGACTTGTGATGGCCCTGACACATTTGTCATACCTCTCAACCTCAGAGCAAGAAATCTGGACAAAGCCATACAAAGAAATGGGACAAAGGTCCAAAAATAAGGACAATTTTTAAAATATCGCTCTTATAACCTTAGAAAGCTAATAGAGGTCTTGCATTAGTATGAATTTTCTGAATGGTATGAAATCTGAAACTCAAATGTCTGTCATTATTTTCTAACTTCAGTCTTTAATTATTTGTCACTAATTTGCCAAAAAAACACAATTTTATGAAAAATGGACCAAAAAATGTGATGTAAAAATATAAAATAGCAACACAATACAGCTGGGAACCTGCCAAAGAAGGGACACTTTAATATTAGTACTGCTAACTTGAGCAGCTGACAAAATAAAATAATCTACATGCATTTCTGAAATAAAAGTAATCTGATTATTACAATTATTTCTTAATTATAAACCCTCCATGTTTTCTTCCAAAATTGCTATTTTGCGGAGGGATCATTAGGGGAAGAGCAACATTTTGAGTCAAAATCAGGGACAGTTCAGAGGTTTGGCTATGCCTAATTCTATAAAGCAATTTATTTCCATGTACCTCTCAACCTGTTAATGCAATAAATCTGGACAAGGCCAGATATATTGGGGGAACATATAAACAGTACTAAAAATTGCTCTTGTATAAACTGGGACAGTTGATAGAACAGGTCTTACTTTAGCATGGATTTTTCTGAAGGTTATGAAGTCTGAAACTACGTGTGTCATTATTTAGTGACTTAATTCCTAAATGATTTGCCAGAAAACCACAAATTTTTATGAGGAACAAATCAAAAATAAGAAGCAAAAAATCTATTCATTCTTTGAAAATCTGGACAGTTGGGAGGTATGGTTCAGCTGGGGCTGTCTAAGTTTGCCACCCTTCCCCCTCACAAAACCCTGGTCGAATGGAGCCTCCCTGCAGCCATTCCAATGATCCATTACTTTGCTATTTCACTCCATTTATGATAAACACTAATGTGCATACTGATTTGCTTCTATGATGATTTGAACTTCATTTGAAAGTTTTATTTTTGCATTTGACAGCACAAACATTAAGACATCTGCTAAACAAACTTGGCATTAAACCTTCTCTGCCCTTGAAACTCACATTCACTGAAACAACATTAAAATCCACATTCAGAGAAAATACATTTTACTCGTGGCAGATAAAAGTTAATTCTGGGCTGTTTTCAAATCATAGGCCCCTTGCATATGAAACACATGTGCTCTTTGATACACCTTCCTATTGCTTTGAACATTTTTCCAGTAAACAATGAAAAAAAACTGTCCAATTCAGAACATTTCCATCATAAAAGTCTACTCAAACTTCTACAGTCCACTATTATCAGTAAATATGCACAATTCTACAGTCCACCATTATCAGTAAATATGCACAATCTCTGAAGTAGTAAAAAAGTCATCTAAATAATTCCACGTTAAATAAATCTGTAATGAAGAGGTTGGTGCTAGCAATCACCTTTATATTTCATGGTTTCATCGAACAATAAAGTTTCTGATGCCCCTGTGGAATAAATTGCCTAAATTACATTAAAAATAAGCTAGTAATATTACAATAGGAAATGGATGGCAAACTGATAACAGGCTCATAATTAGTATCTTAACTTTCAGTACGGCAGCATTCACCACTTATGGGAGTAGAACCAACAACCTTCTGCATCAAAAGCAAGCACACAGCCTGTTGTGCTATTAGCACTAAACTTCTCTTCCAGTACAGCTCTCAGCTCCTTGTAAAATCTACTCAATACTCAACTGCATCTCAACTTCACAGCACAAGAAGTCTGGAAAAAGCCAAATTTATTGGGGTGGGTCAAAAGGGCAAAAACCAGGGACACATTAAACATTGCTTGTATAATCTTGGAAAGCTGCTAGAATAAAATGCTGTGTTACCACGGTACCACCATACATTTTACTGCCAAAGTCCCTGTGCAAAAAAGAGTCAGAACATACCACTATGCCAAATCACCTGCTTTGTGAAAGAAAAATGCTGTGTTACCACCGTACATTTTACAGACAAGGTCCCTGTGCAAAACATTCAAGAGCAACATACCACTACGCCAAATCAGCTGTTTTGTGAACAAGAGGAAGACTGAAACTTAAATAGCTATCATTTAATGAATTCAGTTCTCACCATAGCTGTCAACTTCTTAGCACAAAACACCTGGACAAACCCAGTAATGAGGGAATGCAGCCCTCAAACATATTCAGTGAATTCAGTTCTTGCCATAGCTGTCAACCTTAGCACAAAAAACCTGGACAAAGCCACTAACAGGATATTACAGTCCCAAAAATAAGGAAACATTTCAAATAGTCACCTTATAAACTTAAAATATTGCTATAATAAAGGTTGTGTTACTATATATTTATTGCTAGAATAAAAAGTTGTTTTACTATGTATATTCTGAAGACTATGAAGTCTGAAATTCAAATGCCTGTCAATTTTATTTGTGATGGAACAAAAACAATTTTCAGCAGAGGCCCAGGGAGAAATACTGTAGACACGTCTTTGTAAAATGGCAGGACACCAGAGCAAATCCACACAAACACAGAGATAAGATGCAGACTCCACAAAGAAGGCACCCCAGCCAAGAATCAAACCACAAATCCTATAGCTGTGACTCTGAGGCAACAATACTACCACTGCACCATCAAATATGTAAAAAATTAAACATTCAGAAACCTGAAGTCTGAAATTCAAATGCCTGTCAATTTTATTTAACATTTGTTAATCAGGACAGTCTGACTTGGAACAAAAAAACAATTTTCAGCAGAGGCCCAGGAAAAAATAATGCAGAGATGTCTTTGTAACATGGGAGGACACAAATGCAAATCCACACAAACACGATACAGACCCCACAAAGAAGGAACCCCAGCCAAGAATCAAACCTGAAAACCTGTAACTGTGAGGCAACAATGCGACTACTTCACCATCAAATATCAAACATTGTAGCATTTACAAACCACAGATATTATGAGGAACAGATCAGATCAAATATGAAGCAAAAATCCGCAATTTTTTTGCAAATGGTGGTGGGTAGGGAACTCAAGTCTTTAACACCTGCATACAGGATACAGGGTTCAAGCCTGAGGTATTCCCTACCACACCACCATGAGCAACTGGGGCATTTACACACACACACACACACACACGCACACACACACACATTTCCAAAGCACCATATATTCAACACTTACCTATCCTCCATAATAACCACCATTAGATCCAAACCCCTTCCTGTGCAATACTCTGATGATTTGCGAGAGTAGAGTAGATCGGATCCAAACCCTTTCCTAACGAGACTGCAGCTCCCATTCCTGCTGCTCATGTTGCAGTCCGGCCACGATGTATAACTCCCAGTGTGTCTGTGCACTTTAAAGTGCACAGACGTCTCCTTGCATTTCCCTATCAGTCCTGCCGGACTGCCGTGAGCATGCGCATACAGTAGTCTGGTCTACTGCGCATGTGTGAAATTTAAAACTTTTTTCTTTTTATTTTTTTGAGTTCTTTTTGTTTTGAGGGGGCTGCAGTCCGGCAGTCCAATAGCACGGGCCGCCCCTGTGTAAGAGTGGTACAGGATATGTACATGGGTAGTGTGACAGTGGTGAGGACTGCAGTGGGAGTGACAGATCCATTTAAGGTGGAGGTGGGATTACATCAAGGATCAGCTCTGAGTCCTTTCTTATTTGCAGTGGTGATGGACAGGTTGACAGATGAGATCAGACAGGAGGCCCCATGGACTATGATGTTTGCAGATGACATTGTGATCTGTAGTGAGAGTAGGAATCAGGTTGAGGAGACTCTGGAGAGGTGGAGATATGCTCTAGAGAGCAGAGGAATGAAGGTCAGCATGGCTAAGACAGAATATATGTGTGTAAACGAGAGGGAGGGTAGAGGAATGGTGAGGATGCAGGGAGTAGAGTTGGTAAAGGTGGATGAGTTTAAGTACTTGGGATCAACAGTTCAGAATAATGGTGAATGTGGAAGAGAGGTGAAGAAGACAATACAGGCAGGGTGGAATGGGTGGAGAAGAGTGTCAGGAGTGATTTGTGACAGACGGGTACCAGTAAGAGTGAAAGGGAAGATCTACAAGACAGTAGTGAGACCAGCCATGTTATATGGGTTGGAGACAGTGGCATTGACAAAAAGGCAGGAGTTAGAGCTGGATGTGGCAGAGTTAAAGATGTTAAGATTTGCACTCAGTGTGACTACAAAGGGCAT
>NC_056744.1:1808063976-1808099851 GCF_019279795.1 Protopterus annectens
AATGTACCCTTTTGTGACCCCCAGAGGCAGTCAGATTTTAAGACAGATGCCTCAGACAAAGCTGGAGCTCATCTAAATGAGTGGATACAGACAGTCCTGCAGACTAAACATCTACAATCAACCTGAAGATGTTAGCAGTCCAATTTGCATTAATACTTTAAGGATTTACTTCCAGGGCAGGTGGGGGGGGTGCCACCGGATATTCCTCTAGAAGAGAAGAATAGCTCTGTATGCCATTCATTATCCATATTGAATTCCTCTGCCACGACCCTGTTGGTGACCAGCATAGGACCATCTTTCTGCACGTCCTCTGAGGCTTTGTAGGCATCTACTGCAGACTTTGAGGGGGGACCATGGTTTGATTTGTCTCAGAGGGTCCTAGAGTGATTCCGCAGATATTTGTTAGGGAGGAGGTTCCAGGTAGTCTTACTGAATCTTGTCAAGGGTCAGAACCTCCAGTATTTATTAGGGCTGATGTCCTTTCCAAGAAATGACAAAACATGAAGCATGTTTCAGTACATCCTTAGGATCCTCAAAGGGACTGGCAAGAGTTTACTTTGATCTTGTTTTCAGCCTTGATGACCCTGAAGCCTTCTAAAGGGGTTTCTTTGCTTTCTCCTCCTTGGACCTCTGCCTCTTCTAAATGGCCTAGGGAAACTGATTCCTTGCATGAGGATTCAGAGTCTGATGAGGGGTCCTTGTCCTACCTTCTCAGATGCCTTCACCTTTGGCTTATGGCTCTGGTGAGGAGGAATCTATTAGCCCTGAGTCTCATTTTGAGGAATTGTTCTTTGGGGGCAGAATTGCCAGACTGATGGAATACTTTAAGTGGGATTTTCAAGAGTCTGACATTCAGAGGACATATTATGAGTTGCTTAAGGTGGATACTCTGAAACCATCTGCTGTTCCTTCTGTGTTGGCTGCCTTGTTAGTCACTTTCATTGCTGATTCAAACTTTCCTGATTCTCAGCTTCCTGCTCTTAAGTGATCTTCTGTAAGATTACTGAAGATTGTCAGTTTTTCTTTGCATTGTCCTGCTGATCTTGCTGTAGGGTCAGTCTATTTTGACAAACCTTCCAAGCTCTTGCCCTCCTCCAAACGTCGGCCTTCTGATAAGGGTATTAGGGCAATGGAGAGGATTGTTAAGAAGGTTTACACTGATTTTACTTTGACCTTTACAGCTATTAATTACCAGACCCACATGACTAGGTATGCTCTGGCCTTGATTGCTCAGGCTTGTCAGGTTATTTCTGACCTGTCTGATTCTGAAGACAAATCTTTTGCCTTGTCTATTTTAGGTTCCACTTCTCAAGTGGCTGGCCACTTTTACAAGTATAGCTATGATGATGCTGATGCCTCTTCCAGTGCTGTGGCTTTTGGGTCTGTAATGAGGTGTTACTCTTACCTTCATTTCCAGTCTTTGCCTGAAGGCATTATGACCAAGCTCTTTGATACTTCTTTGGATAATACACATATTTGTCTCTTTAAGAGAAAGGCAAAGCAAGACCTGAAACATATTTTTGTCTTTTCCATATTTCCACAGGAATTATCCTTATTCATCTACTTCACAGGCAATCCTGCCAGGTCTCCAAGGGCAGGAAGCATGATAGGTGAGCCTCAACCTCTAAGGCTTATCAGACTTCTCTGGCCCATAAGCCTGCTTCTGTTTGACAGTTTGCCCCCCCCCCCTTCCTTTAGACCAGGTTCCTTTGTCCCTTCAGGTTTCTATTTGTCTTTAAAATTGGCTTCTCATTTCTCCACTGTAAGGTTTATCAGACTTTTGTGGCCAAGAAGCCTACTTTATCTGATAAGTCTGCCTCTGTTTGACAATTTGACCTCCCTTTCCTCAGACCAGGTTCCTTTGTCTCTTCAGCTTTCTATTTGTCTTCAAAATTGGCTTATCATCACTTCACATTCTTGGGTTCTTTCTATCATCCATCAGGGTTACTTCATACTATGGAAGTCTCTCCGTCTTTTTTCAGGGATTCCTCAACATAGAGTCCCTGGTGAATCAAGGAACCATTCAAACTATTCCCCCTTCCCAAGTGGGAAAGGCTTTTATTCAAAGAAAACAATTCTGTGGTACATAAAAGCAATGGGACCTATTCTGGGCAAGCTTTTTGGAGACTGCTCTTTTCAGCTCAATCTAAAGGTGTTCCCGCCAGACCAAAGAACTCCTTAGCAGATGTGTTGAGCAGAAATTATGGATCCCCATGTGGAAATTGGATCCTCATTTCAGAAATTGACAGTGTCATGGGGCTCCATAGATCTGTTCGCCTCCACTAAACCATCAGCTGCCAAAGTTTGCTAAAAGGTTTCATCCCACAGCTTGGAAATGGATGCTCTTTCTTTCAATGGGGCAAACTCATGTGTATGCCTTTCCACCTCTGCCTCTCCCCAAAGGTACTTCTAAAGGTCAGACAGGACAAGCCAAGGATGATTTTAATAGCTCCAGATTGGCCAGCCTGGTACCCATTACTGAGAAGTCTTTGGAAGCCTCCATGGCCTTTGCCTTCGATTCCACACCTGTTGTCACAGGAGGACAGCCATTTGCTGAATGTCAAGTTTACTCTTTACCTAACAGCCTGGCATATTCTGTTTTGAACCATAGAGGGTCTCAACTTCCACAACAAGTTTTGAATGTGATTTTGGAAGCTAGAAGGCCTAGTACGAAGTGTTAGATAAATGGAAGAGATTTTTATTTTGGAGTGCAAAGAATTTGATGTTTTTGAGCCTAATTTGAGTGTGGCTCTTCAATATCTTACTGAGTTACTGGACAAAGGTTTGTCTTTCTCTTCTATTAGGTTTCATGCTGCAGCAATTTGCTCACTATGATTGTGACCCACCATTGTTTTCTCATCCTTTGTTCAAGCAATTTCTTAGAGGGCAAAGAATATAAGACACAAGAGCTCCTACTCCTGCTTGGGATCTCAATTTTGTGTTGGAGAAACTCACTCTACAACCTTTTTAGCCTGCAGCTACTGAGTTGAAATATTTATCATGGAAGACTGCTTTTGTTGGCAATTACCTCTGCAAGAAGGGTTTCTGAATTGCAGGCCCTTACTTGAGCTTTTTTAATTTTCCATAAGGATAGTATCTAAATCCTTCCTTTATGCCTAAAGTGGTTTCTAGTGTGGCTTTAAACCAAACTATTCATTGCCTACTTTTATGCAAATCCACAAAATAAAGGAAAAGATTTTGCACACTTTAGATGAACAGGCAGGCTTATTTGACAGAACAAAGGGTTCAGGCAGTCCAGCAGGTTTTTTTCTTTGTTTTGGGTTCTCACAACCTTGTCAAAACAAACTATTTCTAAGTGGATTGTTTTTCATTGCTTTCTGTTATTCCCATCATGGCGAGATTCCAGCCGGATTAGGCCTCATTCCACTAGAGCTACTGCCACTACAGCTTTTGATGGAACCAAGGATATTTTGGAGGCAGCTACTTGGAGTTCAGCATATTTCAGGGATTATCACCTGCCACTTTACTCTAAATCCAGGGCTGGTTTTGCCACCCGTTTTGCAGGGCATTTTGGGAGCTCCTGCTCTTCTAGTTGGGCCCTCCTCCCATACCTCTGCTTTGGGATTCTACCCCTGAAGGACTGCAGCAATGTGAGATGAAGAACATAGTACAATTTTGTACCTACCATAAATGTAGATGTTCAAGATCCACATTGCTCAGTACACTTCCTTCCCCCCTGTAGTTAGAGGTTTTGAGTGGTACATATTTGTATATAGTGTATATTTTGTACATATATTTAGCAAGGGTGCTTGGATGTTTGTTTGCTGTCTTTGGTTTTGACCTTTTGGCTTCTGACATCTGGGGCAAGAACATGAGGATATACCGGTCATGCATTTGTACCCTACGCCCTGATGTCAGTCAAGCCTTGACCAGCCTTATACTTTGATTTCCCGACGGGCTCCCAAGTGTAAGGACTGCAGCAATGTGGATCTTCTACATTTAGGTGGAAAGTACTTTTATTTCGGGGCCTTTGATTGCTCAGGCTTGTCAGGTTATTTCTGACCTGTCTGATTCTGAAGACAAATCTTTTGCCTTGTCTATTTTAGGTTCCACTTCTCAAGTGGCTGGCCACTTTTACAAGTATAGCTATGATGATGCTGATGCCTCTTCCAGTGCTGTGGCTTTTGGGTCTGTAATGAGGTGTTACTCTTACCTTCATTTCCAGTCTTTGCCTGAAGGCATTATGACCAAGCTCTTTGATACTTCTTTGGATAATACACATATTTGTCTCTTTAAGAGAAAGGCAAAGCCTTGCAAGACCTGAAACATATTTTTGTCTTTCGTGTCCATATATTCCACAGGAATTATCCTTATTCATCTACTTTTGCCCACAGGCAATCCTGCCAGGCCTTCAAGGGCAGGAAGCATGATAGGCCGAGTCTCAACCTCTAAGGCTTATCAGACTTCTCTGGCCCAGAAGCCTTATTTATCTGATAAGCCTGCTTCTGTTTGACAGTTTGTCCCCTCTTACCTTAGACCAGGTTCCTTTGTCCCTTCAGCTTTCTATTTGTCTTTAAAATTGGCTTCTCATCACTCCACTGATAAGGTTTATCAGACTTCTGTGGCCCAGAAGCCTTCTTTATCTGATAAGTCTGCCTCTGTTTGACAATTTGACCCCCCTTTTCCTCAGACCAGGTTCCTTTGTCTCTTCAGCTTTCTATTTCTCTCAAAACGTCGGTCATCCCACATTCTGCCTTCGTCAGTCCACCATTTCATACGCAGCCCTTCCTGCCTGTGGATTCCTCAACATAGAGTCCCTGGTGAATCAAGGAACCATTCAACTATTCCCCTTCCTGGGCGGGAAAGGCTTTTATTCCAAGGATATTCCTAACGCGGCGTACTCGGCACCATTCCGGATCTCCCGCTCCACCCCGGCGTCCCCTTTTACGCCTACTCTTCAAACCATGTTTCTTCTTTTCTAACTCCAGGTTTTTTTTTCTTGTCTTTGATCTAAAAAGGATGCTTACTTCATATCCCTATTCACCTTCTTTTTAAAGGAATTTCGCATTGTTTCTCGTTTCTTCGTTTCGCCCTCGTTTACCTGACCCCTACTTCCCGTACCCACAGCCCATATTTCTCGCACCATGTCTCCATTTCGCTTATCTAGGACAACCTGTTAAGCTTTTAGCTTACCTCTCCCAAACCCCCGAAGCTATGTGGATCTGAGTTCACTGTCCCCTCACCAAACTGGTTCACTATCAACTTTCAAAACTCAGTCCTGACTCCCTGTCAGGATCATGTGTATCTGAGATGCAGGATTCAGACAATGCCAATGTTGACGACTGTTCCATCTCCAACAGCTTTACTATTGACAGTCTTCATTCTCTGGATCGCTATCCCCACCGGTGAGGTAGAGTTTCTTCTGGCCCTTAGGATCTATGTAACCTCTTCTATTCCAGTGCTCTTTGCTCAGACTGTATATGTAGAATCTTCAGTGGTGGCCTTCTTCCTCAACTTGGTTTTGTTCCGGTAGCATTACTGGATGCTCTCAGCACCTCGTATCTTCATCAAAGAATCGGATGGTGATCTCAAGCTCGATCCTCAGTCCCCCAGCCCAAGCCTTCGGTCCTACCCATTCTCAAATCTGTTCACTAATTCCTCAGATTTGGGTGGGGAGGGGTGGGCTTCCTGCGTGGTCACCTTGAAAGTTTAGAGTCTCTAGCCCCCATCAGAAGTCAGACCATATCAGCTTCCGGGTGTACATATAAACTCCATTCCCGGCCGTGTTCATGCTTTTCACCGCGTTATGCTGTTTCTACATGCCTCCCGGCGTACAGCGGCGGTATGTCGCCGGTGGAAAGTACAAAATTTGCCCGGCTTCTGAATTTCATGTATGTTTGGGGTTTCCTACTACTCTGCGAATGATACCGCCATTCCAAGTCAAAGTTCTAAAATATTGGTTTCGCCGATACATTAGGCCAAATGTGTTTTTGTAGCACTCCGTGAATGTATCCCAGCAAATACCCTTCTGCATGCGAAAACGGCATGTTAAAATGGCTATTTTGGGCCTACTGCAACCCACACAACCACAGCTTCTCACTGGGGCCCCATCGAACACCTGTGCATTCTCTCCCGCTTATTTGCCTCGTTTCTGCCTGCAAAATCCTGCGTCTTGCCATCTTTGCCTCAAAAGGCTTATATACTGTAGGTGCCAAGTGTAATTACCTCAATAATCAGTGCTATTTCTTTTATCTTCTTTTCATGGACTACTATATCTGGTTTCTTTGAATCTTATTGTGTGGAACTGTTGGTATTGGTGATCCTTGGCTGTGGAGCGTAAACATCATTTTCTGTGATAGCTTTTGTGGTATGTTTCCCAGTATTTTTTCAGCCATTTCTCTTCATTACATATAATGTTTGGTAATAATCCCCTAATGCAAATAATCTAGCTACATTATTATGCTCTTTTCAGTGTACAGTCAGTTCCTGCTATTACTTATATCGCGAACCAGCTACAAGATGCATGACTGTTTCCAGTTCTGTTTTTACAAAAAATCTACAATGTGGATGTCAGTCTTCATTCATTCATGATACAGTTGGTTTAGGTTCCGTCCTTGAACCACCGCTGTCTTTATAGCGCCTTAAGGCCAGCTGCCAGAAACTCTCGAGCTTGCTGGGCTACCCATAGTGCCTCCTCCCTCCCTTCAGATCCTCATTTGCCTCGTAGAGTTTCAAGAAGCGCCAGGCTGTGCTCCTGCTTGTGGTGCTTTATTTTCTAAATATTTTCTAAATATTTTTGATATTTTTGATCCCTCTTTAATATTTCTTAGTCACTTTATTTTTATATTAGAGTGAGTACTGTTTTTCCCCTAATATTACCTTTTGGTATTTCTATGCTACTATAGTTGGTCTAGGGCCCTCATCCTTCCCTTTCCCCAACCAGTACCCACTACCATTGTTGGTATTCTTTTTCCCTTCCACTTTCTTCTTACTTTTGTACCCCTTCCTCGTGGTCTCATCCTGCCAATGGCCAGCCGTGCACGCCTAAAACCCCTTTTCTTGTTCCTGTCTGCCGTTGGAACTGCTGTTGCACTGCGGGGTTTATCAATGTTTCGTTTTCCCCAGAACATGACAAAAATGCACAAACTTATTCCAAACAGTGATATGGTAGCTGATACCCCACAAGAATTCTCCCCTGTGTTTTATTTTCTGGGGTTACCTCCACTTAGGAAATCCAGCTTCCTCCAGGTGGCTCCTTGTGGCGGGGTTTTAGTGCTCCAGACCCTTGCAGTGTCAAAAATAAGTTGATCCTAAAAGAGCTTGTTGTAATCCCCTTTTCAGGGCTTTGTCTGAGTTGGGGCTGGAGGTGTCAAAACCTCTAGGAAAGAAGCAAAAGAGGAGTCTTTCTTGTTCCAGCCTCCACATCTCCATGCTGAAACTAAAATCATCTAAAGGCCGGTTTCCACAGAACCAAGGTCAAAACAATTGAATCGGTATCAACAGCTGTCTCGCCCTGGAGCCTGTGACCCTTCCATGGTGCCATCTACCTCTTTAACCACCGTTCCGGCCGGCGGTCCCAAATTCCCTCCGTATATCAGACCCCTCTCTCACGAATACAGTTTCTCCGCCAAATTATTCTCCCGGGCGGCACCCTTCGTTTGCCATCGCAGCCGGCGTCAAACCCGCGATGTTCCTCTATCCATTACCCCAGCGTGTTGCCGCGCCGGAATCATCGGTTGCCCAGAATTCGGAGCCCGGTCTGGTTCCCACAGGAGCTCGAGTTTTCATGTTTGTTAGATTGGTATCAGCTGTTGTGTTTGGCGCACCTGGTCTCTCACCTTGAATGAAGCGGACTCACCTATTCTTCCTTCACCTCGTGACAGCTCTGGCGAGTGGCCCATCTGTGCAAATTTTTGTACGATAGGATCCGCCTGCTCGGAATCACTCTGTGGACCAAGCCTGCCGGCCCCATCTCCACATTCTCGCCAACCGGAAATCCTTGAAAAGCACTGGCCTCTCACCAGCGCCCCAAGTGTATTTGATTGAAGCTCTGAGTCCTCTTGTGGTTCTTCTTGAGGTGGCTCGTTTGAGGGTGTGAGCCCAGTTCAAATTGTCTTTTCTCTCGGTTCTGGGCTCCCATCCCTCTCAGCGCCTGCTCTTCAGATTAAGTGGAGAGAGATATTGCCTCAGCAGGCTCACAGCTGGCACCCTCTAGATTGAAATGTCATATTTATTTGTCTTCTGGCTCGCAGCCGCCACTCACTTGCCAGCAGGCGTGATGTGCCATACCTCCCGGCCACACTCTCGCAGCCCCTATCCCCACTGAGTATGCACCCGCATCTGTAAGAGGAAGCATGTTGATTCTCCCAACTTCAAATGCAGACGATATGGGCGGAACTCGCAGCCGCCTCCCCAAAGACGCCCCCGGCCCCTGCCAAAATCTAAACAAAGGTGACTGGAAGCCCACTCAACCTCTGGCAGTTCTCGTGCTTCACGCCTCTAATCTCTGCTTCCGGTGACCCTGTCTACAGATGAGTTAGTCAAGCTCATCAGGCAGCGTACTTGGAAGGCCCCTGACACCATTAAACCAATCCCACGGAGACCTGATAAAATACCCCCCCCCCCAGAGAATCAACCCCACTGGTCCAAGAGTTTAGCTGTATACGCCAAGCACGCCGGGCTATGAAGAAGGAACTCAAGAGAGGAGAGTCCTACTGTCCAACCTCCCAAAACCCTGCAGTCCGGCTACCGTTATTTAGGAAAGCAGGTTTATAGTTCATAGTTGCTTCAATGACCTTTGCCATATGATTATTGAATTAGTTGACACATTTCACCCTTTTTCAAAGGGACCTGATCACTGAGCTATAAGGAACTCTAGTAGGAGCAGTGTCTGACGAGCATACGGCGCGTTTCCCGCCGCCACCCAGGAATCCATCTCCAACTTGTCCATGCGGGTGATTGCACATTACAGCCAGCAGCGTGCATGTTTTCGCTGGCGCCTGCCGCAAAGCTGCAATTTAATCCTTCGTAAGCCTTCCTTCCGCCGATGCCGCCGTTTCGCCTGCAAGTTAAAGACACATTAGCCAGGTGTGAAAAGGATGGAAAGATTCTTTTCGCTGTGGGGTGGGCATGTATTTCCACTACTCAAAGACCCTACTCGCGAACTGGCAGCGGTTATGTCTGTAGCAGTTCCCGTCTTTCGCTGGCCATAGTTTCTTCCTGCGAGGTGGAACCGGTCGTAGCGATATTCCCGTGCGCAGGAGGCTCCGCAAACAGGCCCAGGGATCTTTCGGGCAACCCTGTCCGCTTCAGCGACGCCCCAACGCTCTGCCTTTGGTGAGAAGCTGGGAAAGGCTCCCTTCGCCCCTGGCCAGCCCGGGCAGCCAAGAAATATCGTATATCTAGTGCATATTACTTCAGGCTGGAGCGGCCATAAGTCTTCATTTTATCCGCGCAACCTCGAGGTCACCCAGTCGAGGGAAGCATACCAAGAAATAAAACCGTTGAAAAGAAGTTTCACCAGTAGACCCAGATTTGCTCGGTGATTCTTTTAGTGCCAAAAAGTTGCCTGACCAGTGAGCCTGGAACAAGTTTTGAAGGTATAAAATTGATGGCCGCGAAGTTCAGTTTGTCTTTTCGGAGAAGCAGATGGATGCTCTATGAGATTCAGATAAGGGTTACTATAAAATGAAGGGCTGCTTCAGGGAAGAGATGTTGAGCCGCCGTTGGGAGCCAGCTTGCTGGTCGGCCTGTGGCACGCTCACAGTCCACCACAGCCCCAGGCACATGAGGCAGTGATGTAGCTCACTCTCCAGAACAGCATGGATTCTGGTTGTTTCCACATCCGCGACAATTGGCTCTTTACTTCACCCCACTAAGCATCTACTGCTTCCACACCTTACACCACGCGGTCAATAGGCTCTTACCGCCATTTCAGTAAGCAAGAGAAGTCAAAACGGGCACCCCATTCAAAGCTTAGAATTTATCGCAGTGAAATTCAACACCAGATCACTGTGTGGTTGCTCTACCTCTTCACAGATTACAAAGGCTAAAGGTCACAACTCCAAGTGATATCTCTCGAGACATAGTCCCAGCTCGTTCAGTCTCCCAACAACTGTACTAGGGTCAATCACCCTCTTACTTCCTGGCGATTCCACATGAAGCTGCTTCCAATGGCTCCTATAGCATCACGGTGATTTACTCTGTTAAGCCACACCCATGTTTTATCAGTCCACATAAACACGTTTGCAAACAGGACCTGATTTGTGGATGAGCCAGAAGAAGAGTTATTGGAGGTCGCAGCTTACCCTCTCAGTTGGGCCCAAGGCCACTTAGTCACTCACGGATGCATCCCTGATGGGGTGGGGGGCATTTTTAAAGGGAAAGACAGTCCAAGAGCACTTGAATTACTCCACGCCAAGGAGCCCAGGTTTTGCATACGGGTCAACATCCTGTTCTAGAACTGGAAAGTCGTTTTAGCGTTGCAGGCATTCCAATCGCCTTCACCGCATGGGACGAGTTGCTTGTCCAAGCAGACTATGTCGGTCGCCTGGTACATCAACAAACAATCTATTATGTCGAAGCCCTGAGAGTACGGTGGCAATGGGTAATTGCCTCCAACACGCTTCTCTGATAGCAATGCACATTTCCTGGAAATTCCAACTTGATTGTGGACAAACTGAGCAGATGCATTCTCCTGCTTCCACGGAAAGTGGTCTCTGAGATCCCATGAAGTGAGCGCATAAGAGATTTTTCATTGTTGGAGTCAGCCTTACTGCGATCTGTTTGCATCGTCCCATGAGGACCACAAATTCAGCGGTAACCACTTCATCCTAATCCCCTCGTGAGAGTCCTCGCAGTATGCTCTTCTCACAGTTGGCCTTTGCAGGACTATTTTATGCTCTTTCCTCCCTTTTCCCCTAATACCCCAGTTTCTGATGAAAGTGCAATGGTTGGTAAGCAAAGTAATCCTCATTGCACCTTTGGTGCAACCCTGTCCTGAAGTCTGGTTCCCCTTTCTTTGGCCTCTCCTGGTTCACAGTCTGGACTCTGGATCCACCTCCGGGACTGCTGTCTCATCCACAGTGGCTGGTCCATCCAAACCTACAAAGTCTCAAGCTGACTGTGATACCTACAGTTTAATTGCCAGGATGAATAATCTTGTCTTCCCACAGTACAAAAGATACTTCTGGCTTCCCTATAGATTATCCACCAGGAAACTTTATCTTAGTAAATGGAACAGGTTTGTAATCTGGTCTCAAGGGAGAAGAAGTTGACCACTTTTTCAGGCCCCGATTTAATAAAGTCCGTCAATCAAAGAGCCACCTAACATAGGAATCCAAACCAAACAAGGTCAAAAGCCAGCGGATCCGGACTAGCAGGAAAAACATCTTTAATAAATAAATCAGCTTAAAATACATTTGACTAGCGTGTAAAGATATTTTACAATATACTCTCAACAGAGTAGATGGCCAAGCAGGCTCAAACAATGTAGCCTAATGTGAAATAGTATTTACAATGTCGCTCATAAGCAAAATAAAAAGACATATACAATGCATTAAAGATAAGTAAAAGCGCTTTTGAGCTTGTCCTGAATGACAAACTTCCTCTGATCAAAGAATACATCATTTCCTTTTCTATTTTAAACGGATACAGATGGAATTAGGTATACATTTTTCATTCGCATGCATCACGCTTTAATAACTTAATGACAACCATCTATTTCTCCATATACATGCCACCCGCGCGAACCTTCACGGCTCACCGGCAAATATGAAACAAGCCTAAAAGCCTATCAACTAACAAGTGCTAAGAATACATATAAAATAAATTAGGCGTGCCATAAAAAATAGTTTACATATTTATTTGCTTATTTATTTCCAGTTTGATAACTGAGGTCAAAGGTCCACTGGGCTCAAGGGAGCCAGTTTTCGAAGTGGAGGCCGGGGAGAAAAGCTCTAAAATTACAAAAGATACAATAAAAAAATACAATACTAAATACGATAAAAGTTCAATAAAAAGCAGTTAGACCAATTTTGAAGTATTATATAATATTTTAAACAAAATTGTAAGATGATACACGATGAGATGTAGCAAAAAAGATGTGAAGTGCAATAGAGTGGAGTATAGGAGCCTTGAGGATAGTTCATAAAGAACATGCATGTTAACGAAGATGGGTAGTGGAAAGTATGTAGAAGTAGTAGGAATAAATACCTGAAAAAGTGGAGAGGAAGGGGAGAGAGGCAGTTGAGAGTAGTGAAGCAAGAGGCAATTGTTTATTAGAAAAAGAAGAACATATGTGAGAGAAAAAAATCAATTGAAGGGTAATACAAAGGGGGACTAGGGTAAAGTTGAAGTAGAAGAGTGTTGGACTGCAATTTTGTAGAGAATGTTAAGAGTCATTTAGTTAGTCAAATGTAAATATGGAAGCCTTTAGCATGTTGCCAAGTATGTGTATATAGGGGAGAAGTACAGAAAAGAAGGGTATGTATAGTACTTTACAGTATATATTACATTTAAAGGTTTATAAGTTATGTAAGAAATATCAAGGGAAGCTGTTGGGTGCAGATCTAGTGCGCAGGTGAAGAAGCTTTGACATGAAGGCAAGCGAAGGTAGAAATGAGTTTAATAGGACAAAAGTGGCAGAGCGCAATTACATTTCCAATTTTGGGAGGAGATGAGAATGGGAGCTGGGATTTAAAGAGTTCCAAGGTTGGCTGGAGATTTAACTGAAATACAGAGAAGGAGGGAGAAGAGAAGTTCCATTTTTTTGCTAAGGGAATAGGGATAGCAGACACTTCAGCCAGATGCAGGACGATTTTAGTTTGCAATGAGCTCTGGGATGATCTGCCGTGCAGATCTTGGAGGATGTATGAGTGGAGGATAAGAAGGAGAAGGATGTATATGCTAGGAGGACTTGTGGGCATACAGTAGAGGTTTTAAAAGATTAATTTGTGGAAGAGGCTTATGTAGTGAGTTGGAGGGGTAATCTAGGTAGTTTAGGGAAGCTCTAGCCATTTTGCTAGCTATGTGGCCAGGGAGAGAGCAATGGTGGGAGGAGTGTTTAGATTTAGTAGCTTAATTTGGAGATTTTTGTTGTGAAAGTAAGATTTCTACTTTTGAGGAGATGGAGGACTAAGGTTGGTTTTCAGAAGAGGGCACCGTGATAAATACATGCGCGTAGAAAGTAAAGAGCCTTGCAGGTAAAGCGAGAGTTTCGCAAGGCAAACCGTGTTTCGGATGGCCTTTTCATACTCACCTGATACGAGTACGAATCTTGTCACGACAGGCACCCACCTGCAGTTTAGGCTTAAGGGGACAACCTCTAATAGAGCCGCTGGCAATGTACTAAAAATATTGAAAGATCGCCTGTTGGCGCAAGTGCCTTTAGAGCAGGAGGAAAGCTGTAGTGATCTTGGATTTGGCTTATACTTGAGGAGAGGGTGTTTTCGGAAACATCCAGTTCTCGTTAGTGGCTGTAGCTGGGTAGGATGTCTAAAATTTCGAGTATGGTAATATTTGTTACCATTTAAAGTGAGTCACTGCATGACCAAAATTATTTGAAGCGTTTGGGAACAATACGGGAAAACTATTAATGAAATATGACAGCGAAAGATGTTGGATCAAATAGAGATTATAACCCTTAAAGTAGGAATAAATATTTGAGGGTACTAGTTTCCATTTTCCACAGCCTGGGATTCTGTCGAAAGACAACCTTAAACCAGTAAAGTTTTAATGACTGAGATTTGAGTTTGGATGGAAGGGAATAGAAGGTGAGTGAGGAGATGAGTGCTCCAAAGCCTGGAAAGGATCTTATAGAAGTGGATGCACTCCTCAGAGTCCTCGGCATGGCTTGGCCATGCTCAAAATGAGAGAGAGCTTTTGCTGGCCAGTCATGGCCGGGCCAGCTTTTCTCATGTTGAGTAGGGATAAGAAGGTGGTTACTGATAAGTAAGGGCATAAGTTGGTGGTGGATTCATTTTTCTAGAATTTTTGATATTGGGGAGAGAATGGCTATGGGATGGAAATTAGAGATGTTATTGTTTTTGCCTCCTTTGCAAAGAGGTAGGATATAGGCACGCCCAAAGTAAGATTCATGAATGGATCGGTTAATGAGAATGCTAATGGGGATGGCAATGGCATCTGCAGCAAGCTTTAGAAAGAGTGAGGGGATATTGTCAGGGGCATTGGAGCAAGGCTTGAGTTTAGTGAGAAGCTTTTTGATGTGAGAGATAGAGATGGGTTTTAGATGGAAAATAGGGGGAGGGGTGGGAGAGGGAGATTGAGTGGGGGAAGGGAATGTAGGGTTGAGTGGAGGGGAGGAGATATTATTGGGGAAGGTCTTAGTGAGTTCAGCTATGGAGTTGGTAAAGAAGGAGTTGAATAGGGTGGCAATTTCTATGTCTGTTAAATTATTATCAGGACAGGGATTGTTTTTTGTACCTGGGTGCAGAAGAGAGTTTATGGAGTTCCAGAATTGTTTTGGGTTTTTTGAATGGGTAGACTGTAGTTTAATGTAGTAGGATTTTTTTGTCTTTTGTAATAAGCTTTTTGGTTAGGTTACGGAGTTGCTTGTATTTGAGGAGGGTGTCAGGGAGTTTTTTTCTGATTGTAAAGTTTCCAAGTCTTGTCTCTTTGTTGCATAAGTGATTTAGTATCTTTAGTTAGCCATGGGGCAGAGTAAGATTTTATTTGTTTAGTTCTGGGAGGTGCTTGGGCATTTAGAATGTCTAGGAAGGTTGTATTAAAGAAATGTATGGCTTCATCTAGGGGAAGAGATTTTAGATTGTCCCAGTTGGTTTGTTTAAGTGTTTCTGAGAATGTAGAAGGGTTGAAGTTTTTGAGATTACGAGTATAGGTAAATTGGTGTTGATGAGGGGAGGGTGGGTAGCACGGAGAATGGAAGTTGGGAGATGGTCACTCATGGTGTCTGGTAGGATAGCAGAGTGAGATATCTTATTTGGGTGGGAGGCTAAGATCCAGTCCAAGGTGAACCCTGGGGGGTTGATTCTATTAGGTCTGGTAATGCCATCTATTAGTTGAGTGAAGTTGAGTAGATTAATAGATAAAGAGGGATTATTGTTATTAATTTTGTTCCAATCTATATTCACATCTCCTAATATGTACATCTCTAGTTTAATGTTATATAATCTAACCTAAAACATATATATATATTTCATTCTACTATGATAATGGCAAACAAGCCTGTGTGTCTTAAAAAGAATACATATACATATGTCAAGTTCATATAAAACCCATTGAATAGTGCATTTAAAATATATAAAATGTAAATGTTTAAATCTAATATAGGAACTAGGTTTTAACGTTCCAGGGCTTTGAGTTTCAAAACACTTCCCAAAGATAGCATACCATTTAAACCTGGCCAAGAATGTGCACGTTTCCCCCAAATTATCAACATCCTAGAACTGAAGGCGGTGCTTTTAGCGTTGCAGGCATTCCAATCTGCCCTTCCAACATGGACAGTTGCTGTCCAAGCAGACATGTCGGTCGCCTGGTACATCAACAAACAATCTATTATGTCGAGAAGCCCTGAGAGTATGGCAATGGGTAATTGCCTCCAACCGCTTTCTGATAGCAATGCACATTCCTGGAAATTCCAACTTGATTGTGGACAAACTGAGCAGATGCATTCTCCTGCTTCACGAGTGGTCTCTGAATCCCATAGTAGCGACAGAGATTTTTCATTGTTGGAGTCAGCCTTACTGCGATCTGTTTGCATCTCCCATGAACCACAAATTCAGCAGCCACTTCATCCTAATCCCCCTCAGGGGGAGTCCTCAAGAGATGCTCTTCTACACAGTTGGCCTCCAGGACTATTTTATGCCTTTCCTCCTTTTCCCCCTAATACCCCAGTTTCTGATGAAAGTGCAATGGTTGAGAAGCAAAGTAATCCTCATTGCACCTTTTTTGGCCCTGTCAAGTCTGGTTCCCCTTTCTTTGGCCTCTCCTAGTTCACAGTCTGGACTCTGGATCCACCTCCGGGACTGCTGTCTCATCCACAGTGGCTGGTCCATCCAAACCTACAAAGTCTCAAGCTGACTGCTTGATACCTACAGTTTAATTGCCAGGATGAATAATCTTGTCTTCCCCAGTACAAAAGATACTTCTGGCTTCCCATAGATTATCCACCAGGAAACTTTTATCTTAGTAAATGGAACAGGTTTGTAATCTGGTCTCAAGGAGAAGAAGTTGACCCTTTTTCAGCCCCGATTTAATAAAGTCCGTCAATCAAAAAGAGCCACGAACATAGGAATCCAAACCAAACAAGGTCAAAAACGGATCCGGACTAGCAGGAAAAAACATCTTTAATAAATAAATCAGCTTAAAATAGTTTGACTAGCGTGTAAAGATATTTACAATATACTCTCAACAAGTAGATAGCTTAAACAGCTATAAATAGCATGTAAATAAATTTACAATGTACGCTCATAAGCAAAATAAAAGACAATAAATCAAGTAAGTAAGCGCTTTTGTTTGTCCTGAATGACAAACTTCCTCTGACAAAGAATACATCATTTCCTTTTCATTTTAAACCATGATGGAATTAGGTATACATTTTCATTCGCCTATCACGCTAATAACTTAATGACAACCATCTGTTTCTCATATACATGCCAACCCCTACACCAAACAGCAAATATGAACTAAAACCCTATCAACTAACAAGTATAAGAATACATATAAAATAAATGAAACGATATAAAAAAATAGTTTACATATTTATTTATTTATTTATTTCAGTTTGATAACTGGGTGGTCCACTGGGCTCAAGGAGCCAGTTTTCAGTGGAGGCCCGGGGAGAAAAGCTCTAAAATTACAAAGATACAATAAAAATACAATACAAATACGATAAAAGTTCAATAAAAAGCAGTTATCAATAATTTTAGTATTATATAATATTTTAAACAAAATTGTAAGATGATACAGTGAGATGTAGCAAAAAGATGTAGTGCAATAAGTGGAGTATAGGAGCCTTGAGGATAGTTCATAAAGAACATGCATGTTAACGAAGATGGGTAGTGGAAAGTATGTAGAGTAGTAGGAATAAATACCTAAAAGTGGAGGAAGGGAGAGAGGCAGTTGAGTAGTGAAGCAAGAGGCAATTGTTTATTAGAAAGAAGAACATATGTGAGGAAAAAATCAATTGGGGTAATACAAGGGGGACTAGGGTAAAGTTAGTAGAAGAGTGTTGGACACAATTTGTAGAATGTTAGAGTCATTAGTTAGTCAAATGTAATATAGGTTTAGATGGAAGAAGTATATAGGGGGAGAGAAGTACAGAAAGAAGGGTATGTATAGTATTTACAGTATATACATTAAAGGTTTATAAGTTATGTAAGAAATATCAAGGGGAAGCTGTTGGGCAGACTAGCAAGGTGAAGAAGTATTTAATGAAGAACGGGTAGAAATGAGTTTAATAGGATTAGGGGGGCAGAGAGCAATTACATTTCCAATTTTGGGAGAGATGAGAATGGAGCTGGGATTTAAAGAGTTCAAGGTTATTGGAGATTCTTAGTGAGGGGAGAAGAGAGTTCCATTTTTTTGCTAGGGAATAGGATAGCAGACACTGGCCAGTGGGACGTTTTGGTTTGTGAATAGCAAGTTGATTTTGTTGTGCAGATCTTAGGGGTCTGTGGGGAGGATAAGAAGGAAGGATGTATGCTAGAGCAGGGCATGCAGTAGGTTTAAAGATTAATTTGTGGGCTGTAGTGAGTTGGAGGTAATCTAGGTAGTTGGGAAGCTCTAGCCATTTTAGCATGTGTAGGGAAGAGCAATGGTGGGAGGAGTGTTTAGATTTAGTAGCGAATTTGGAGATTTTGTTGTAGCAGATTTCTACTTTTGAGGAGATGGAGGACGCAAGGTTGGTTAGAAGAGGGGCACCGTATAATAGTGATGGTAGTAAGTAGGTAGTGGCAAGAGTTTTCCTGGTAGAAGGAGAGAGGAAGTCAGAGTTTCTGTATAGTAACCCAAGTTTTGATGGGTTTTTATATTTAATTGGACATGAGTATTGAATTTTTGGTGTTCGCTGATAGTAACACCGAGAAGTTTAGCGAAGGAGACAACTTCTAATAGAGAGTTGGCTTTACTGGCAATATTGAAAGATTGCTTGTTAAGGTGCAGGTTTTTAGAGGGAGAGAAAAGTAGGATTTTGGATTTATTAGCATTGAGGGAGAGGTGGTTTTGAAACATCCAGTTCTCAGTGGCTGTAAAGGCAGATTGGGTAATTGCTTGGAGAGCAGGAAGATTAGGAGCACAACAGATTAAAGTAGAGTCATCTGCATACTGCACTATTTTAGTGTTGGGAATGGCTGCATGGAAATCATTAATGAATATATTGAAGAGCATTGGACCGAGTATTGAACCCTGGGGAACGTTGGGGTAGGAAGGAAGATTGAGGTACTAGTTTTCCATTTCACAGCCTGGGATCTGTCAGAAAGATAACTCTTAAACCAGGTAGCCGTTTAATGCTGATCGAGATTGAGGTTAGACAGGCGAGTTAGAAGGTGGGAGTGAGAGACAGTGTCGAAAGCCTTGGAAAGATCTAGAAGGACAGTGGATACAATTTCTCCAGAGTCCCGAGCATGGTTTACTATGTCTAAAAATGAGAGGAGAGCGGTTATTGTACTATGGCTGGGGCGGAAGCCATGTTGAGTAGGGATAAGAAGGTGGTTACTGATAAGTAAGGGCATAAGTTGGTGGTGGATGCATTTTTCTAGAATTTTGATATTGGGGAGAGAATGACTATTGGACGGAAATTAGAGATGTTATTGTTTTTGCCTCCTTTGTGAAGAGGTAGGATATAGGCAGCATGCCACAATTTGGGGACATAAGATTCATGAATGGATCGGTTAATGAGAATGCTACTGGGGATGGCAGAGCCATCTGCAGCAAGCTTTAGAAAGAGTGAGGGCATATTGCCAGGGGCATTGGAGCAAGGCTTGAGTTTAGTGAGAAGCTTTTGATGTGATTGATAGAGATCGTTTTAGATGGAAAATAGGGGAGGGTGGGAGAGGGAGATTGAGTGGGGGAAGGGAATGTAGGGTTGAGTGGAGGAGATATTATTGGGGAAGGTCTTAGTGAGTTCAGCTATGGAGTTGGTAAAGAAGGAGTTGAATAGGGTGGCAATTTCTATGTCTGTTAAATTATTATCAGGACAGGGATTGTTTTTTGTACCTGGGTGCAGAAGAGAGTTTATGGAGTTCCAGAATTGTTTTGGGTTTTTTGAATGGGTAGACTGTAGTTTAATGTAGTAGGATTTTTTGTCTTTTGTAATAAGCTTTTTGGTTAGGTTACGGAGTTGCTTGTATTTGAGGAGGGTGTCAGGGAGTTTTTTCTGATTGTAAAGTTTCCAAGTCTTGTCTCTTTGTTGCATAAGTGATTTAGTATCTTTAGTTAGCCATGGGGCAGAGTAAGGTTTTATTTGCTTAGTTCTAGGAGGTGCTTGGGCATTTAGAATGTCTAAGAAGGTTGCATTAAAGAAATGTATGGCTTCATCTAGGGGAAGAGATTTTAGATTGTCCCAGTTGGTTTGTTTAAGTGTTTCTGAGAATGTAGAAGGGTTGAAGTTTTTGAGATTACGAGTATAGGTAAATTGGTGTTGATGAGGGGAGGAGTGGGTAGCTCGGAGAATGGAAGTTGGGAGATGGTCACTCATGGTGTCTGGTAGGATAGCAGAGTGAGATATCTTATTTGGGTGGGAGGCTAAGATCCAGTCCAAGGTGAACCCTGGGGGGTTGATTCTATTAGGTCTGGTAATGCCATCTATTAGTTGAGTGAAGTTGAGTAGATTAATAGATAAAGAGGGATTATTGTTATTAATTTTGTTCCAATCTATATTCACATCTCCTAATATGTACATCTCTAGTTTAATGTTATATAATCTAACCTAAAACATATATATATATTTCATTCTACTATGATAATGGCAAACAAGCCTGTGTGTCTTAAAAAGAATACATATACATATGTCAAGTTCATATAAAACCCATTGAATAGTGCATTTAAAATATATAAAATGTAAATGTTTAAATCTAATATAGGAACTAGGTTTTAACGTTCCAGGGCTTTGAGTTTCAAAACACTTCCCAAAGATAGCATACCATTTAAACCTGGCCAAGAATGTGCACCCAAACGGATTTGCTATTTTAACTCCATTTTCTCAAGAATTAATTGCCATGCACCTCCCCTACTACTCCTTTTTAAATTATCCAACACAAAAAAATCTAAATGAATGTGTGCTATATTGGATAATATGTTTTGCAAGTGCATTTGTATCACTGCCATCTCTAATAGCTCTAATGTGTTCTCCTATTTGTTCTTTTAACTTGTGCTCCGTTTTCCCTAAGTAGAAACAAGTACAGTGGGTACATAGAGCACAATAAACTACGTTTGTGGTATCGCAATTAAATTTTCCCATTATATTAATGTGACAGTTATTAATGACTATGGAATTTATTTCTAAAATAAAATAAATTTACAAAACTTGCATATACTGCATTTAAACATATAACCCTTAGTTTTTGATGTAGAGCTAGCTTCAAAACATTTTTTAAGGTTATGGCCCTTCCTAGGTTCATAGGTTCATACTAGGCTATCTGCCCTAGGGCATGTATAAGCCAAGCCAGAGTGTGTTTGGCTTTCGCCACCCATTTTAAATGAATTTTGCTATGCCCTTTTTCGAGAAAGTTAGTATACTGTGCCTCTGTCTAACAGTGACACAGAAGTGATACCCGGGGTAAACCTACTATCTCCCATCCACTCATCAAGATTCCTCTTGAAGAGAGTCAATGAGGGACTCTGCCTAACCTGGACTGGGATTTTATTCCAGAGTGAAGGGAGCCTCTGGGTTATGAATCTGTCCCTCCAGCATGTCCTATTTATTTCAGTGCTGAGGTTCAAGACTCTCGGCCAGAGCTCGATGGGATTTGGATTTTCTGAGGTGCAGCATGTCCATTAATTCCGGGTTGGACATGGCTTTATACATCAGGCACAGATCGCCTCTGAGCAGGCGGTATGCCACTGAGTAGAGCTGGAGTTTCTTTAACCGGGCAGCATATGGCATCTGTTTGAGCCCTTTGATCCTCTTGGTGAGGTACTTTTGGGGTCTTTCCAGTTGCTGCAGGTGTCTGGTAAGGTACATCCCAAAAGGGGCATTCTACTCAATTATGGGCCTGATGAGGGATGAGTAAAGAGGCACGATGACCTCCCCTGCTCTAGATGTGAATCCCTTCATGATTAGGTGGGCTATATAAAATGTTTTTCTAACCACTTTGGCCACGTGGTTGTCAAATGAGAGATTCCTATAAACAATAGAGATATTCCTATAAACAATATCTGGAAATCCACCAATTTTATTTCTTACTAATGGGTCATTTAACAATAAGGGCCAATTTTTTACCAAAATATTCCTAATGATATAACTATCAGAATTAAAAGTAGTAATAAAACTGCTTGCAAACTTATTTTTATTTTTGTTGTTGTCATCATAACAGTTAGCCCTATATTCTTGTAAACTATTCAAATTTTGATTAGATATATCTATACTTAATGTATAATTTGTTCCCATAATAATAGTTTCACCAAAGAATGGCATGATGGTGCTATCTGACAAAGGGGGCTAAAATGTCCATTTTCTCTTTTATGGATGACTTCTTCCATATCATCATTTATGACAGCCAGTAGATAAACCCTATGCATAAACATGGTTTTCATTAAATCACATTCCTTTAGGAAACTGTCCCATCTACTAACCATACGGGCCGCTCTCACAAACTGCCCTTTTAGTACAGCCCTCTTTTGTGTATATGGGTGACTACCGATTAATAAAGTGTTAGAATACTTGTCAACTTTACACCAGTCAGGAGCCTCAGCTTCTACTGTCAGAGTCCACTTTAGACGCTATTTCAGATTTCCATAATGGCTTCAATGATTTCTCCTTGATATCTCACCGCCTCTGCAAAACCTTCTTGAAGGGAGTTATATATTTAAAACCACCCTTTAAAGAACCCATTGAACCTTGGAGTTTGACTTTAGTCTTGCAAACTCTGACCAGTCAACCCTTTGAGCCAGCAGCCACATGTGATATAAAATTTTTGTCCTAGAAGACTTTATTCCTGGTAGCCATCACCTCAGCCAGAAGAATATCAGAATTACAGCCCTTTTGTATAAAGCACCCATACATCATTTTTCACAAAGAGAGAGTATCCCTTCAGACTAATCCTTCCTTTCTGCCCAAAGTTGTCTCAGACTCGAATATTAACCAATCCATTGATCTGCCACTTTTCTTCCCAAACTATTCAAACAAAGGAGGATATTGTTTGCATTTGTTGGACGTACACAGACAATTACATTTTTATTTAGATAGAACTAAATCATTCAGGAAGTCGGACCAACTGTTCCTGTCCTTTTCATCTCCAGCTCATCCAAGCCAGTTTCCAAAGTCACCTTGTCAAAATGGTTGAGAAATTGCATCACGTTTGTTTATCAACAAAATAGAATGAGTCTATCAGCTAAAGTCAAGGCTCATTCCACCAGATCAGTTTTTACTTCAGTAGCCTTTCATTCCAGGGACTCTATGGATGACTTTTGAGCAGCAGCTACTTCAGCTACCCCTCGTACCTTTATTACTCATTACAAATTGGATATGGTCTCCAGGGGAAGAGCATCCTTTTGCTCTATGGTGCTCAGGAATATCCTTCCATAGGGCCTCCCAGGACATAAAGTAGCTAGGGACTCTGTCCCAACTGTCATGAGTGAATGATGATTGACAACATCAGATAAAGATGTTATGTTCTTACCATAACATTCCATCTGTGTTGTCGATCTTCATTCATTTTTGATATCCCACCCTCCTACCCCTTCCAAAGACTCCTGGTGGATCAAAACTAGTCCTGGTTCTGTATTAAGGCAGTTGCTCAGACAAAGCTTCCGCTTTTTATTTTCTACGGGCAAACTTGATCTGAAGGGAAGAGGGGCACTGTGGGTAGCCTTAGCTCGAGAGTTTCTGGCTGGCACAAGCTTGTTATAACAGCCAAGTCAGTTCCAAGGACGGAACCGAAACCCAACTCTCAAGAATGAATGAAGATCGACAACACAGATGGAACGTTATGGTAAAAACATAACTTCTTTTTTATCTGTTTCTCCCACATGTTCAATGGACTTTGTAAACCAGCGTGTACGTAGTCCACTATCTTGGGCTGCCAATATTAACCTTTCATCTTTTGGTTTAAATTCACCTCTCCTTAACCATTCCTGCATTCGCTCCTGATTGACAGGAGGATGCCTGGTGTCTTGGGAGGTGGCTCTCAGTTATCAGTTAACTCTTCAGTCAGGTTTACATTCCTTTAGAGCACAATCTACTAATACTCTCTGAACAGGTCTAAAATAAAGGTTCACAAATGGATGCTTCACAGTGATGTGTTTCTGTAGATTGCTCTTCTGTGGGGTTTTTCTCAGGTAGCTCTTTTTGCCTTGCCTCAGAAAAGGCAGCTCCCTCTCTTCTTATCCAGAGTGCCATGCCATCTGGTGTGGAAACAGATGCCCTTTCTTTTCCTTGGTAGGGGATGATTCTTTATGCTTTCCTTCTTCTTTTTCTACCTTCAAGAGTCCTGCAGAAGATTCAGCTGGACTCCCCCAAAATTTTGTGACTCCCTTTTGGCAAAGACACCACTGGTTCTATCTCTTAATGCATCTGGCTGTGGACAGTCACCACAAGTTGCCTCACTGGCTGGTCCTCCTCACATGGGACGAAGGGTCTTTCATCCATCCTCACTTCTCCAGTCTTCAACTGACACTGAGGGCAATAGGGTGTTGATCCCTTTCAAGCACCTTTTTTCTGAGAATATGCTCAGGGTTTCACTGGAAGCAAGGAAACCCTCAACCCGAAAATCTTAATTGTCCAAATGGAGAAGATTTTCTGTCTGGTGCCATGCTGGTAATCAGGACTGTTTTTCAGTGGGGGTCTTTCTGGTCCTGTCTTAGTTGTGTGAGTTTCTCCAGTCTGGCTTTGCCTGTTCTTCTGTGAAAGCCCATTTGTCAGCCAATTTTTGCTTTCCTGTCCTTGAATCCTCCCTTGGCTTCTCGTTTTGAGGTCAAAAAATTTCTTAAAGGCATCCTGCATATTAGGCTTCCAAGGGAAACCTATTCCTCCTCCTTGGAACCTTAAGTTTCTTTTAGAGCAGTTGAATCAGGCTCCTTTTGAGCTTGCAGATTCCTGGAAGGCTGTTTTGTTGCTGGGTCTTCCTTCTGCTTGGAGGGTTTCTGAGCTCCAGGCCATTATGGCCATTCTTCTTTTTGTTTAATCACAGGGACAAGATGATCCTTTGTAATAATCCTTTTTTTTTAGGCCCAAGGTAGTAAATGAGTTCACCTTGAATTAGTCAGCACAACTCGCTTCTTTTTTCCTTCTCCTCAGTGTGCTTCTGAGAGGGTCTTTCATACCTTGGATTTGCAGACAGCTCAGGTACTACTTGGATAAAACTAAGGCCATTTGTAAGTTTTGACCAGCTGTTTGTTTCCTTTCATCCCAGGATATTGGGTTTGGCTATTTTTAAGCAAACCATTTCCTCCCGGATATCTAAGGCATTTCTTTTTGTTATTCTTTTCATGGCAAATCTTAGTCTACTTCTGTTAGAACTCATTCCACTAGGGCTGTTGCCTCTTCTGGTGCTTTCTTCAAGGGTTGGACACCAGTTCCATCCTTGAAGCTGCACCTGCTCTTCAGTGCATATCTTTACTAAGCATTATAAGTTGGAAATGGGTTCTAAAGACAGAGCAGGTTTTGATAGAACCATTTTATGTGGATTTGTTGAGGGCTTTCCTCAGCCTTCCACCTCCCATTCTGGTTCTTGAACTTTTATACTGACCCAATATCAAAGAATAGTGCAACAGTGATACAGGACATAGTACAGTTGTGTAAAATCTTACCATAACAGTAGATGTCCTTCTCTTCACTGTTGCAGTACTCACTCACTCCTTCCAACCCCCTCTTGTTTGTCCTGCTCTTTGTTTTGGATTTCCTTCTGGTTGAGGGTCTCCCCTTTCTCTTCTGCATTTTCTCATTCTGGATGTGCATGGACTCCTTTTTCCTATGGATCCTGTTTTCTGCTGGGGCAATTCTGTTCTGGGTAACTGCGTCCATACCTCACTTTATGCTTTACATTCTGTGCAGGGAGCATATCTGTGATATACAGTGCATGCAAGATCATAAGGCTTTTTTATACTGGCCAAATGTCAGGCTGCTCTGGACGGACATTCTTCTCTTCACTGTTGCAGTCATTTCCATAGAAGCATGTCCCACCCAGGGCAGCCCGATGCTTTGCCAGTATGGAAAAGCTTAACAAAGAAATGTTATATGTACATCACATTTATGCTGCTTGCACAGAACATAGGGCATAAAAGGGCTATGCGTATGTAACTACACAGAACTGAATTGCCCAAGAAGGGAACAGTCTCCATAGGACAAAGTCCATGCACATCCAGAAGGAAAAAATACAGAACAAACAAGAGGCGGTTGGAAGGGGGGAGTGAATACTGCAATAGTGAAAAGAAGGATATCCACTGTTATGGTAAGATTTTACATAATTGTACTATGTTCTTCTATACCACTGTTGCAGTATTCCACATAGAAGGGAGAGTAATAAAGCTCAAGAAACAGAATGGGAGGTGGACATCTGAGAAGAGCCCTCCACAAACCTGCCTAAAATGGTCTCAGCAAAACCTGCTCTGGCCCTAGAAACCATATCCAACTTATGCTTAGTACTGTGGGCTGTGCAGTGGCATAATGGTTAGCGTTGTCACCTCACAGCAAGAGTTTCTCTAGTTCGATTGTCAGCTGGGGTGCCTACTGTGTGGAGTCTGCATGTCCTCCCTACATTCGTGTGGGCTTCCTCCGAGTGCTCCAGTTTCCTCTCACATTACAAAGAAATGCACTTGGAGCATTTCTCCCTGGGCCTCTGCTGAAAATAGGGTCCCATTCACGTTGTTGAAGTTTTACAAGTTCGAACATCATATGGTCGAACCCATATGTTCGAAGTTGTAAAACTTCAAACATTTCAATGGAGATCTCCGTAAGGGAAGCTTTCCATTTCCTGCAATGTAGTGCGATCTTGCAGTTGGCATATTTAAGTAGCGAGGGGTGTGGGGGTGCAGGGGGGCTTGCTCCCCTGCTTACAACCTTCAGGTAAGTTTTTTGTGTTTTTTTTTAATTACGTTGTTGATCTTTTAAAGTTCAAACATATGGTATCGACCATATGGTGTTCGAACTTTTAAAAGTTCGACAACGTAATATAGACCCCTGAAAATAGGCTGTGTTCCTATTTGCACTTTCCTGGTTAACAAATGTTAAATAAATAAATAAAGGCATGCACTGAAGATCAAAGTAGCAGCTTCAAGGATGGAATTGGTGTCCAACCTCTTGATGAAGGCACCAGAATAGAAAACAGCCTTATTGGAATGAGCTCTAACAGAAGAAGGCAGAGATTTGCAATGAAAAGAATAACAAAAGGTAATGGCCTTAGATATCCAGGAGGAGAGTCTTAACAGCCAAACCCAAAGACCTGGAATGAAAAGAAACAGAAAGCTGATCAGACTTGCTAATAGTCTTAGATTTATCCGGATACTACCTGACCAGTCTGCGCAAATCCAAGGTGTGCAGGAGCCTCTCACTAGCAGACTGAGGAGAAGAGGAAAAAGAAGGGTGTTGTGCCGACTGATTAAAGGAAACTCATTTAGTGACTACCTTGGGCATAACAGAAGGATTAGTATGAAGGGGCACCCTGTTCCAGTGAAAAACAAAAAGAGGAGGAATGGAGCCTGGGTTAGTTTTTGCAAAACAAAATAAAGGTCCCAAGGAGGAGGAATATGTTTTCTTGCATGCCTAATATGCAGGACACCTTTAAGAAATTGTTTGACCTCAAAATGAGAAGTTGAAGGAGGATTCAAGGGCAGACATGCAGAAATGGAGGACAAATGGGCCTTTAGACAAGAACAGGCCAAGCCAGACTGAAGCAACTCACACAAATAATAGATTAGTCACTAAAAAGGGGGTCCTAGTTACCAGCATGGCACCAGACTGAAATTCTTTTCCATTTGGACATGTATCTTTTTCTGGTTGAGGGTTTCCTTGCCTCCTGTAAAACCCTGAGCATGTCCTACGAAAAGAAGTGCCTGAAAGGGATCACCCACAATGTCAGGTGCAGAGTAGACAAGTGATGATGAATGACAGATCACTTGTCCTGTGTAAGGAGATCCAATCGGTGAGGTAACTTGTGATGCTTGCTTGCTTGCCCCTAGCCAGATGCATTAAGAGGGGGAACCAGTGCTGTCTTGGCCAAAATGGAGTCACTAGCAAGAGTTTTGTGCAGTCCAGCTGAATCTTCTGCAGTACTCTTGGAAGAAGAGGAAGAGAGGCAAAAGCATAAAAAAAATTATCTTCCAAGAAAAGGAAAGGGTGTCCTTCCACACCAAATGGCATGGCACTCTGGAACAGAAGAAAGGAAGCTGCCTATTCAGAGTGGAGGCAAAAGGATCTACCTGAGGAATACCCCACTGATGGATAATATCCACAAACGTGTCTGTGAAGCATCCATTCATGAACCTGTGTTTTGGACCTGCTCAGAGTCTCTGCCTCTACACTGTGCTCTGAAGGAATGTATACTGCCTGAAGAGTTAACTGATAACTGAGATTCATCTCACAAGCTTGAAGCAAAATCCTGCAGAGGTAAGATTTTTGTTCTCCCCTCTTGTTGACATACCACATTACTGTAGTGTTGTCTATGTACACTTTCGAGGGTCCTGGAGAGAACATGGGAGGAAATCCTATAGGGCCAGAATCAGAGCTCTCATCTCTTTCATCTTGATATGGTCTTACTTCTGATGGGGGAAAAGACCCTGAACTTTCAAGTGACCACATGAAGACCTCCACTCCATGTCTTGAGGCATCAGTGAACAGCTCTTGAGAAGGGACTGGAGGCTGAAAGAGCCAGCCTGGGATTAGAGCAAACTGTTAAATTCACCACTCAAATTCCTTCTTGAGACAGGGAAGGAGAGGTATAATGATATCCAGAGAGTGACGATGTTTTAGACAAACTGACTAGACATACCATTGAAGCTTCTGCATATGCAGTCAGCAAGGGGAAGCTTTGGAATAGAAGAGGCCATAATCCCAGGGACTGAAGAAAATCTGTGACTGTCATTGTAGTCAGAGGAAGGACAGACTGAAAGAAGTCTGTCAATGACAATACCAGGCCAGCATTGGCACTGTTTCAGTCCTGCATCCCAGATACACATGACCCTGAGAAGGAGTCAGGATGGACTTTTGCAAGTTGATAGTAAACCCCAGACTTTGAAAAAGAGAGATGGTTAACTGCACATCATGTAACAGTCAACTGTGAGAAGGCAACTGAAGCAACAGGTTGATTTAGATAAGAAAAAAAAATCTGAATGCCTTGGAGCCTGCATAAGGCAGTCACAGGAGCTAGGTATTTTGTGGAAATCCTTGGGGCAGTAGAGAGGCCAAAGGGCAAAGCAGAGAACTGAAAATGAGGAAGAGAGAGAGAAATCTAAAAACTTCCTGAAAAGAGGGTGAATTAGGATATGAAGCTGAGCATCTTTCAGATTCAAGGACCGTAGAAAAGCCTGCAGTAATAAAAGAGGAAACAGAGTTTGAAGAGTAAGCATCCAAAAAGAAGGGATATCTCGAGAAAGGTATTGAGCCATGAGAGATCCAAATTACGTCTCTAAGTGACCTCCTTTGGAGGAACCAGGAACATCCTGGAATAAAAAAAAAGCTTCCCCTTGTGAAGGGTGGAACAGGTTGAATGATTCCTTTGCTAAACAGGGCCCCTAGAACCACTGAGAAATGAGGAAGTTGAGGATCCCTGGAAAAAGGAGGGTAAAATTTCCATACCATGAAGTAACCCTGATGGATGACAGAAAGAACACAAGAGTCTGAAGTGCTGAGACACCGATTTGGAAGACAAAGGGAGAGCCAAAGGGACAAAGGAATATGAGCTACAAGAAGGGGGGATTGTCAAAGAGAAGCAGGCTTATCAGATAAAGGAGGCTTCTGGGCAACAGAAATCTGAGAGGCCTTAACAGATGGTTCCTGCCTCCCACCCTTCCTGCCCCTAGAGGCCTGGCAGGGTTGCCTACAAAAATAATTCCTCTGGAACTTATAGGATGGCTTTAGGGCCATTAAGACAGAAAACAAACCTTGAGTAAACTCCTTCCATTCCCTTTGAGGATCCTTAGGTCAGACCAAATCATGCTTCAGTTATTTATCTTGGCTTTGTATCAGTGTAGTACCTCGCAGGATGTGCATTTAGCAAGTCCCACCTAAACAATGCCTACCAGGCAGCAATTCGTGAAGTCGCAGTTAAGAAAATTAATATTCATATAGCCAGCGGTATGAATATTAATAAGGTTCTCGAACTATACTCGAAGCAGAAGGATCACTACTTACACCGCTGCTCCCTTATGGACTTCCATCGTTGGAGGGCTCTGCCTGACCTACCTCACCTGGACAAGAGCTCTTAAGGCCCTGTCACCATCTACCCGATACTCCCTTATGGACTTCTGCCATGGGGGGCTCAGCCTGACCTACCTCACCCGGGCAGAAGCTCTCCAGGCCCCGTCGCCATCTGCCATATGCTCCCTTATGCATTTCTGTCATGGGGGCTCTGCTTGATCCCCTTCTTCTGGGCAGGAGCTCACCAGGCTCTGCTGCCATCTGCTTGGTGCTTTCTTATGTACTTCCATTGTGGGGGGCTCTGCCTGACCCCCTCACCTGGGCAGGAGCTCTCAAGACCCCGCCGTCATCCACCCTGCACTTCCATCCAGGCCACCCCTTCAACCCAACTGAGAGACCTACTTCCCTGGCTGCAGTCCCCACCTTGCCTCGGAGGATCCCGTCACCTCCACATGTCCTGGAGGCTGTCTAATCGGGCTGGATCACATGTGCCCTGGAGCCTGTCATGGGAGCTTCCCTCCAATCCCATCCAGCCTTGCAGAACTACCCTCTGCTGCCCTGGGGCAGATCCACTGTCATCAGGGCTTCCACATACCCCTCTTTTCCAATCCAGAGCCTCACGACCCTTGTCTCCTGCAGGCTGCCTAAATGTGCCAGATCGCACATGCCCTGGAGCTTATCAGGGAGCTTCCCTATGATCCTTACTTGAATCGTGGAACTCTCCTTGGCTGCCTTGGGGGCAGATCTGCTCTCATCAGGACTTCCATATCTCCCTCCTTTCCGATCCAAAGCATCAAGGGGGACTTTTTAATTTTTCAGGACCACCCTCAGGTATGGAGCGAGGTTGGACATCCTCCACCCAAGAAGGAGCCCTCCCAACCCATCCAATTTTCACCACTTTCTCCTTTCCAGAATTTCATCCCAGAGGGGGTACAGTCTGGACTCTCTCACCAGAGTGGAAGTCCTCCCAGCCCGGCCAATTTCCATTGCTCTCTCCCTGTCCCGGAGGGGCAGAGTCCAGACCCTTTCACCTGGGCTGGAGCCCTCCCAGCACAGCTAATTTTCACCAATATCTCCCTTCCAGACTTCTGTCCCAGACAGGGCACAGTTCGGATCCTCTCACCTGTGCAGGAGCCTGCCCGACCACTTTCCACGCTTGTACCTGGCCAAGATAGCTCCTTTCCTGGCTTACATCTCCTACAGGAGGCTGTCTGATCATGCCAGATCATACGTGCCCTCAGAGCCTCTCAGGGGAACTTCCCTCTGATCCTCCCAGCCTTGTGGAACTCTGCTGGGCTGCAACACCTCAAAAAATCTCTCATCCGGAATTCCCGTGATGCAGGTTAATCAGCATACCTGTCAATTATTTATGTATTCCATGCCAGATCACCCTGTCAGTCATGGCGGCCACACCCACTTCTGCTCAGAACAAGATGAGTGGTACTACAATGGTACAAAGCCTTTATCTTTTCTTTCGCAGGATATCAGCCCTAACACATACCAGAGTTTCCAACCCTTGGCGAGATTTGATTAGAGAAACCAGAACTTTCTCCTTGAGCAATATTTGCGGAGTCCTACTAGGACCCTCCAACATTATCAACCACGGTTGCCCCTCAAACTCCAGAGCAGACACCTGCAAAGCCTCAGACGAGATGTGAAAAGACGGATCCATTCCGGCCTCTGGTGGGGTCATGGCAGAGGAATCTGATGTAGATGACCATCAACTCACAGAGCTATTACCTGCTTCTACAGGTACATCCATTGCAAGCTGGACAGCTAAAGAATCCATTCAAGACTTCTTGGTCATCTTTTTACCTAGCAGGAGTATCTCGAGTTTAAAGGATTCTGCCATAGGACCCTGGGCTACATGTTTAAGCCATTGGATCTCAAGATAAACTACCAGGGAAGACAAATGGCTTCTGAGTGTCTTAGGCACCAATGCCTTTACAGACACTACAAGAGGTATGGTCACGGGAAGCAGCCCAACAAAAAAAGACAATATTTGTGACAATCCTTATGGGGAATACTCCTCCCACAATGACATTTTCCCTTATTGAACAGTATAAGTTTTAGTTAGCAAAATAAAATACAAAACCAAGAAAATTAACAAGAAAAAAAACCCCAACAGGGCAGTTATCTGGTGTTGCTAAATATTCAGTGCAGCAACAAGGTGTTCAGACCAACTGGCAAAAGTGGCATTCGAACTGGTGGCAAAGATGTTCTGGGTAGTTGCATTTGTATGTCCCTTTTATGCCCTACCTTCTCTGCAGATAGCATAAATGTGACGTGCATGCATACAAGATCTTTTTTATGTTTTTGCATTCCGGCTGAGAGTTGGGCTGCCCTGGGTGGGACATCCATTTATGTAGAATACTGCAACAGTGATAAAGAAAGACATCTATTACTTTGGTAAGATTGTACACAACTCTCCCCGGGATTCAATAAACTCCGTGCAAGAATACGCTTATTCTTGCACGGAGTGGATCGTGTCCATGCAGCACAGCAGCGCGCCTTGCATATTCATGAAGGTGCGCTGCTGTAACACCTACACGGACACAATCCATGAACGAGTGCAGGGGGCAAGTTGCAGCAGTGCTTGCACAGTTAACATGCCCCCTGCACTCAGAAAGTACCATTACGGCACTTTGAAAAAGAAAACAGCAGGAAACCGTAAGGAAGTGTCCTCCATTGTGGCCACGCATACCTCTCAACTGTACAGATCTTTGCGGAATGTCCAGATGTTTGTCTGGAAAGCACTAAAGAATGAAGCTAACAAGTAATGACAGACATTTGAGTTGTAGACCTCATACCCTTTAGAAATTCATGCGAATGCAAAACTTATTCTATCAGCTTGCTGAGCTTCTAAGAGCAATATGTAATAACTGTCCCTATTTGTACCACGTACTGCCTTTGAAAGATAAAATAAAAAAAATATATATTTTTTTCCATCCTGACTAAAGTTTTAAGCGTAGCTGAGCGGGTGTGCGTTGTGCAGCTGTGCTTAGCATAGCTTAAATATCCGAAGGAGCTAAATAGAAATATACAAGTAAAACTAGCAAGCCAAAATAGTGTAGTGGTTAGAGCTTCCACTTTGCATGTAGGCATTCACGGTTCAAGCCTCAATGAAGTCTGTTCACTTTTACATGTGAAAGCCGTTTGTAAAAGTCATATGTTTTAATAAATGAGGTAGTAAATAATACTTATCATCCAGGGTAGTGTAGCAGGTCCAAAAATGAGGTGTCAGTCCAAAAAAGATGTGAAACCCCCATTTAAACACAAGTGTCCCATACAGTATAGTCACACAAGAATAAATGTAATGAAAGCACATAGAGGGATGTCAGGGAAGGTAAACATAAAATTATAACATGTCAGTAATGATGAATCAATCCCATAAAGCTGATAGTCTATAAAATAAAATTTGAGCAATGCTAAGCATTGCACAGCTATACTTAGCTGGTGTAAGTATTGCTTAAATATAAATGCTAAGCAATGAGTAGCCCAGCTAAGCAGATTTGGCCATTAGTAAGCAGTGCTCAACATGACCCTTTAAACACTGCCAACCTTGGGTAAGCGGGTTTGTGCGTCACTTAGCTTAGCTCAGCATATTCAAAAAGGTCCAATGATGGCAAAGGGTGGGAAATCAGCCCTATTTAAACCTCATAGGTGGGAATACAGCCCATAACCCATTGTAGCTCACCACTGCAGGCACAATGGCTGGAGTTGGAGAGGGAATGCACTTTCAGGTGCAGTGCTGGGGCATTCAGGAGTCCAGGGTCATGGTTGGACTCCTTGTGAAAAACCATGAAGTGAGACTGCTGCAGGGCCAGTACCAGGGCTCACAATACAAAGCAGAGGCCTGGGACCATCTTGTGCGTGATCTCACCAGTGCTACTGGCATCCCTCGGACTGGTGAGCAAGTTTGGCACCATTTTGCTGACCTTAAGCATAGGAAGATGGATCTCTTGGACCAGTGGATCCAAGATGCTCAGACACAGTGTGTCCCAGATGTGTGTAAGTATCAGTATCAATTACTTTTTAACAAAGTCCAGCTTGTGTATGTGATGGATAGGTATGCATAAATGTTTCTCTATTTCCTGTACAGCTGCAGATGAGAGGGTCGCAAACGTGGATGCACACACCAGCAGGCTGCTAAGGCTGCGTCGCGAGGCTGGTGAGTACAAATCTAGCTTGCAGTATTGAAGGCAAATAAATAGAAAGGAGTAGAATGTCACCTGTCAGTATTTCAAAATGTGTATTGTTAGTACTGAATAAATGAGATAGTATCATATTAATAGTGACGTACAGAGTATATATATATATATATATATATATATATATATATATATATATATATCAATAAAAGTGTCAGTACCTGTCAATAAAACTGAAAACCCCAGACTGTTGTGTTTACTTTGCTATGTGGTGGTATGCATCTAAATGTGTACAGGTTCTGCACAGCAACTATGGCTCTGAAATCATTAAATAATTGAGGCTCATCTGACAAAGATTGTGGAGTGGTATAAAAGGAGATTAACTATATGAAATGTTCCATGCACCAAGATTTGATCCCTGAATAGTAATGTTGTGTTAACCATTGTTTCCCAGACTGTAATATGTCAAAGTATTAATACTCAGTATAAGAACTATCTGCAGTGCATGAATGTCAGAATTACAAGCTCAAATTGTACAACCGACAGAGTATTAGGCAGAAAACAGTCAAACAAGACACAGCAGTTCCTCAATAGCTCAGTGTGATGAAGCACAAACATGTACTTTTTTGCACAAACAGGCATGGTTCGAATCCCGGGAGTGGTAGTAAGCTATATGCATAATTTCACCCAGGAATATGTGAATATAGGTAGAAACAGTCAGGTAGTGTTAACAGACTTTTCCTCCACAGGTCTGCCAAGTAAGAAAAGGTATGTATTAGCTGTAAGAAGCCTGTACTTATACACTGTGTACAACACCCACTGTCCAACTCCAAGGCTGCAGATGACTGCAAGATAAGTACATACTCCAGGTAGTCTCCTCCAAGAAATGTCCCCCAAGTGTCACGCTGTCATGGCTAGTGGTCATTTCTGCCAACACCCAGGGTGACCGAAAGAAATCAAGGCAGAGTATGGCAGTAGCACAGACGCACGCAGTAAGAGTGCACATATGTAACCTTGACTATGTGAATATGGTTAGAAACAGTCAGGTAGTGTTAACACACATTACCTCCACAGGTCTGTCAGGTAAGAAAAGGTATATATTTGCTGTAAGAAGGTTGTACTTATACACTGTGTATAACACCCACTAACCCAACTCCAAGGCCATAGTTAGATGTAAAGTGAGGTCATACCTGCAGAGTAATGAGTAGAGTAATAATCATTACAGTTGTGAGCAATTGAATACTATACAGTTGTTAATTGATCTCTCTCTCTCCACCCTATCTGCACCAGTAATCTATACACATAAATCAATGGGTATGTTTTTCACCAAACCTACTGTTGGGACATGTTCCGTATTGTTCTACAAATATTTAAACGTTTGATTATTAATGTTCCCTGTTTAAATAATATCATTGGTGGCCTGTTGCTATCAATGTAACCTGCATGCTGTTATAATATCCACTGTGGTTACATATTTGCATGTGTTCTGTTTGCTGTACAACTGTTTGAAATCCGTTTTATGGGGTCAGTTGGAACACCCATGCATGCTGTTATAACTAATCCTGGAATTGCATTGTTCATGACCAACCAACATATGTTGTAAAACCTCAACACCATAGCAGGTCTGGGAAGGCTGGTCCCACTGGATTTGCCTGTCCCACCTCATCCCCAGCATGTCTGGGACCCACCCCTGGACCTCCTCGTCTGCTGGTCCTGCACCACCTTCGGATGGAACCGCCTCATCGGATGGGGGTCGTCCCACCCTGGGAGCGGGCGCGGACAGGACACTGTCACCCATACTCGGGTCCGGGGTCTGGTGCATAGCAAGCTCCAGAAGGCATTTGGAGATCAGCTACACCAACTTGAGGGCCACGTGGCGCATCTTGAGGGTCAGCCTGCCCCTCCTGCTCAGCCCCCAGCACAAGCCACCTTTGGGGCCGTGAAGGTGCAGTGGTGACTGCCTATGGGTGGGGACCTCAGTCCCACTGTATCCATTTGGGGGCTCGTGTGCATCCGATTCCCAACCACCTTCCCTGTCCAAGGTGTTTACCCCCACTTGTGTCATATACCACCCCTGTCTGCTGTCTTGTCTGTATTCCTACCCAACTTACCTCCCCAATTATACCTACTATCCTTCCCCAACATCCCACTCTCACCTTTAAAAAAAAAGGGGCAATCTGTTCCCCCCCAAAAAATTATGCCCCATACATAGCTGTCCATTTTGCACATGTCCACTGGAAACATGTAATCTGATCCATTTGGCTTTACAGCACAT
>NC_056744.1:1808100351-1808140742 GCF_019279795.1 Protopterus annectens
GGGAGGAACTGTTTCTTAGATTCCGAATACTCCTGTCCTTCCCAGAGGAAATGTTCCCTCATTTCATGCAAAGTTTTCCCAAAAGAGAAATCCTCGGGGAGAAGCTGAAGGAATGGATTCCTCAGCATCAGAATCCTCATAAGGAGGGAAAGAATATTCCTGGTCAGAAGAAGAAACTGAAGAAACAGAAGCCTGATCAGAGGAGTCATAATAAACTTCCTGCCTTGGCCTTTTATCTGGAGGGGGATGTGAACCCCTAATCATAGTAAGTAAGTCCTCCGCCATCTTAAGTAACTGTTTCTGTGACTTGGGAGCCAGATCAGAAGAGGCCTGGGTTGCAGTCTTTGATTTGGAAGGAGTCTTTGCCTTTGTCTTTGTCTTTATTAGAAGCTGAGTAAGCCTAAAAACTCCTTCGGAAGCCGGTACCTGCACAGCGGCTCCGGACCCATCTGAAGGAGCATTGTCCGAAGGTCCTGCAACAGAAATATTCAAAGGCCTAGTTGGCTCCTCATGGGAGTCCATTTCGGCCATCGGTTCCAAAATGGCCGACGACAGGGGCTGCAAAAGCACCTCACTGACGACGGCCGAACCTGAAGCTGACTCTGCTTGTACGATATCATCTGATTTGGACCTCGGAGGCCAGTCTTTGTCCTTGCGTTGTTTGTGAACTCCGGTAGCTGGAACCGTATCCGACGACATTTTATAATTAAAACGCCTACCGAAGTAATGAAATGCAAAATCGTACCTTCGTTTAATTGTACGTTGCTTGAATCTAGCACAAAACCAACAACTAGCTATGTCGTGGTCAGGGCCTAAGCAAGGAATACAGTAAGAATGAAAACCCTTATGAGGTATTTGCTTCCCACATGAAATACAATTATTAACTGTTTCTGACATCGGACTGGAGCAAGAAAAAAGTTTCCCCAACAGGGTACTTAGCTTTGAGTAGGAGAAGAAAGTCTTTGGACTGAAGTTTGTTCAGAAAAAATTGTCAGGAGTCAGCCGACCGGCACTTGCGAACTGCTATCACTGCACGGCAAGAAAGAATGGAGAACATGGCGTCGGCTGTCAGCTTTGTACTCCTGGCGCTCTGACCTCAGGGGTCAGGGCTGAACAGCTGACGCCGGACCCAGACTTTGGGATTCTGGCCGACCGAGGACTGCCTGCCGGCAGGGGAGAACCCTACAGTCATGACTGCAACAGTGAAACACGATGAACATCTGTATAGTATTCAATTGCTCACAACTGTAATGATTATTATTCTACTCATTACTCTGCAGGTATGACCTCACTTTACATCTAACTATGGCCTTGGAGTTGGGTTAGTATAATTACAACCTTCTTACAGCAAATATATACCTTTTCTTACCTGACATACCTGTGGAGGTAATGTGTGTTAACACTACCTGACTGTTTCTAACCATATTCGCATAGTCAAGGTTACACATGTGCACTCTTACTGCGTGTGTCTGTGCTACTGCCATACTCTGCCTTGATTTCTTTTGATCACCCTGGGTGTTGGCAGAAATGGCCACTAGCTATGACAGCGTGACACTTGGGGGACATTTCTTGGAGGAGACTACCTGGAGTATGTACTTATCTTGCAGTCATCTGCAGCCTTGGAGTTGGACAGTGGGTGTTGTATACAGTGTATAAGTACAGGCTTCTTACAGCTAATACACACGTTTTCTTACTTGGCAGACCTGTGGAGGAAAAGTCTGTTAACACTACCTGACTGTTTCTACCTATATTCACATATTCCTGGGTGAAATTATGCATATAGCTTACTACCACTCCCTAGATTCGAACCATGCCTGTTTGTGCAAAAAAAATACATGTTTGTGCTTCATCACACTGATCTATTGAGGAACTGCTGTGTCTTGTTTGACTGTTTTCTGCCTAATACTCTGTCGGTTGTACAATTTCAGCTTGTAATTCTGACATTCATGCACTGCAGATAGTCCTTATACTGAGTATTAATACTTTGACATATTACAGTCTGGGAAACAATAGTTAATACAACATTACTATTCAGGATCAAATCTTGGTGCATGGAACATTTCATATAGTTAATCTCCTTTTATACCACTCCACAATCTTTGTCAGATGAGCCTCAATTATTTAATGATTTTAGAGCCATAGTTGCTGTACACATTTAGATACATACCACCACATAGCAAAGTAAACACAACAGTCTGGGGTTTTCAGTTTTATTGACAGGTACTGACACTTTTATTGATATATATATTCTGTATGTCACTATTAATATGATACTATCTCATTTATTCAGTACTAACAATACACATTTTGAAATACTGACAGGTGACATTCTACTCCTTTCTATTTATTTACCTTCAATACTGCAAGCTAGATTTGTACTCACCAGCCTCATGACGCAACCTGCTGGCATGTGCATCCACATTCACAACCCTTTCATCTGCAGCTGTACAGGAAATAGAGAAACATTTATGCATACCTATCCATCATGTATACAAGCTGGACTTTGTTAAAAAGTAATTGATACTGATACTTACACACATCTGGGACACACTGTGTCCAAGCATCTTGGATCCACTGGTCCAAGAGATCCGTCTTCCTAAGTTTAAGGTCAGCAAAATGGTGCCAAACCTGCACACCAGTCCAAGGGATGCCAGTAGCACTGGTGAGATCATGCACAAGATGGTCCCAGGCCTCTCCTTTGTATTGTGAGCCCTAGTACTGGCCCTGCAGCAGTCTCACTTAATGGTTTCTCACAAGGAGTCCAACCATAACCCTGGACTCCTGAATGCCACAGCGCATTCCCTCTGCAACTCCATTGTGCCTGCAGTGATGAGCTACAATGGGTTATGGGCTGTATTCCCGCCTACGAGGTTTAAATAGGGCTGATTTCCCACCCTTTGCCGTCATTGGACCTTTTTGAATATGCTGAGCTAAGCTAAGTGATGCACAAACCCGCTTACCCAAGGTTGGCAGTGTTTAAAGGGTCATGTTGAGCACTGCTTACTAATGGCCAAATCCCCTTAGCTGGGCTACTCATTGCTTAGCATTTATATTTAAGCAATACTTACACCAGCTAAGCATAGCTGTGCAATGCTTAGCATTGCTCAAATTTTATTTTATAGACTATCAGCTTTATGGGATCAATTCATCATTACTGACATGTTATAATTTTATGTTTACCTTCCCCAACATCCCTCTATGTGCTTTAATTCATTTATTCTTGTATTGTGTTTAAATGAGGGTTTCACATCTTTTTTGGACTGACACCTCATTTTTGGACCTGCTACACTATCCTGGATGATAAGTATTATTTACTACCTCATTTATTAAAACATATGACTTTTACAAACGGCTTTCACATGTAAATGTAAACAGACTTAATTGAGGCTTGAACCATGAATGCCTACATGCAAAGTGGAAGCTCTAACCACTATGCTATTTTGGCTTGCTAGTTTTACTTGTATATTTCTATTTAGCTCCTTCGGATATTTAAGCTATGCTAAGCACAGCTGCACAACGCGCACACCCACTCAGCTATGCTTAAAACTTTAGTCAGGATGGAAAAAAATATATATTTTTTATTTTATCTTTCAAAGACAGTACGTAGTACAAATATGGACAGTTATTACACATTGCTCTTAGAAGCTCAGCAAGCAGATAGAATAAGTTTTGCATTTGCATGAATTTCTAAAGGGTTTGAGGTCTACAACACAAATGTCTGTCATTACTTGTTAGCTTCATTCTTTATTGCTTTCCAGACACACATCTGGACAGTCTGCAAAGATCTGTACATTTGAGAGGTATGCGTGGCCACAACGGAGGACACTTCCTTAGGGTTTCCTGCTGTTTTCTTTTTCAAAGTGCTGTAATGGTACTTTCTGAGTGCAGGGGGAATGTTAACTGTGCAAGCACTGATGCAACTTACCCCCTGCACTCGTTCATGGATTGTGTCCGTGTAGGTGTTACAGCAGCACACCTTCATGAATACGCAAGGCGCACTGCTGTGCTGCATGGACACGATCCACTCCATGCAAGAATAAGCTTATTCTTGCACAGAGTTTATTAAATCCTGGGGAGAGTTGTGTACAATCTTACCAAACTAATAGATGTCTTTTTTTATCACTGTTGCAGTATTCTACATAAATGGATGTCCCACCCAGGGCGGCCCAACTCTCAGCCGGAATGCAAAAACATAAAAAAGATCTTGTATGCGTGCATGTCACATTTATGCTATCTGCAGAAAAGGTAGGGCATAAATGCAACTACCCAGAACATCTTTGCCACCAGTTCGAATCCCACTTTTGCCAGTTGGTCTGAACACTTTGTTGCTGCACTGAATATTTAGCAACACCAGATAACTGCCCTGTTGGGGGTTTTTTTCTTGTTAATTTTCTTGGTTTTGTATTTTACTTTGCTAACTAAAACCTATACAGTTCAATAAGGGAAAATGTCATTATGGGAGGAGTATTCTCCATTAGGATTGTCACAAATATTGTCTTTTTTTGTTGGGCTGCTTCCGGTGACCATATCTCTTGTAGTGTCTGTAAAGGCATTGGTGCCAAGACACTCAGAAGACATTTGTCTTCCCTGGTAGTTTATCTTGAGATCTAATGGCGTAAACATGTAGCCCAGTGTCCTATAGCAGAATCCTTCAAACTCGAGATACTCCTGCTATGTAAAAAGATGACCAAGAAGTCTTGAATGGATTCTTTAGCTGTCCAGCTTGCAATGGATGTACCTGTAGAAGCAGGTAATAGCTCTGTGAGTTGATGGTCATCTACATCAGATTCCTCTGCCATGACCCCACCAGGGGCCAGAATGGATCCATCTCTTCACATCTCATCTGAGGCTTTGCAGGTGTTTGCTCTTGAGTTTGAGGGGCAACCGTGGTTGATAAAGTTGGAGGGTCTTAGTAGGACTACCCAAATATTGGTCAAGGAGAAAGTTCTGGTTTCTCTAATCAAATCTCGACAAGGGTTGGAAACTCTGGTATGTGTTAGGGCTGATATCCTACAAAAGAAAAGATAAAGGCTTTGTACCATTGTAGTACCACTCATCTTGTTCTGAGCAGAAGTGGGTGTGGCCGCCATGATTGACAGGGTGATCTGGCATGGAATATATAAATAATTGACAGGTATGCTGATTAACCTGCATCATGGGAATTCCGGATGAGAGATTTTTTGAGGTGTTGCAGCCCAGCAGAGTTCCACAAGGCTGGGAGGATCAGAGGGAAGTTCCCCTGAGAGGCTCTGAGGGCACGTATGATCTGGCATGATCAGACAGCCTCCTGTAGGAGATGTGTAAGCCAGGAAAGGAGCTATCTTGGCCAGGTACAAGCATGGAAAGTGGCCGGGCAGGCTCCTGCACAGGTGAGAGGATCCAAACTGTGCCCTGTCTGGGACAGAAGTCTGGAAGGGAGATATTGGTGAAAATTAGCCGTGCTGGGAGGGCTCCAGCCCAGGTGAAAGGGTCCAAACTCTGCCCCCTCTGGGACTGGGAGAGAGCAATGGAAACTGGCCGGGCCAGGAAGACTTCCACTCTGGTGAGAGAGTCCAGACTGTACCCCCTCTGGGATGAAATTCTGGAAAGGAGAAAGTGGTGAAAATTGGATGGGTTGGGAGGATGTCCAACCTCGCTCCACCCATGCTGACAGACAGTAGAGATACGACTGCTGAATCCTATACAATTGCACTTTATAAGCACTTACACGAGTGCATGGATTGTGCAATCCCTAACAGAACCAAGATGCTATCCTCCAAAAAAAGGAAGCCAATGTGGTGGTCCCCTACTATAAACAAACTCTACAACAGAAGAAAAAAACTGTTGCAAAAAAGAGTAAAATCCCATGACTGGAGGAACTCCATGGTCAGCCTCAGTAAGAAGCTGAGATCCCTCATAAAATCCTCCAAAGCTAGTTACGAAAACAAAATCGCCACTGATTCTAAAGACAACCACAAAGCATTCTATAGCTATGTCAAGAATCCCAATGGCAACACTCAGATCTGCTCTGAGTTACAGCACAGTGGCACTAAAAATACAGAACCAAGCGATATTGCCAGCATCCTGGCAGATAGGTTCAGTGCTAACTTTACCCCTCTCTCATCCCCTAAAGGGCCCATCTCGATACCGGAAGAATGCAAAGTACCTGTAATCACGGCTGCACAGGTAAAAAAAAACACACTCTCCAAAGCCAAGAACACAGCATCCATGGGACCTGACAACATCCCAGGCTGTGTTCTACATGAACTACAGAACAAACTGACACCCCACCTAAGTACCATGTTCAATCATAGCCTCACCTCAGGCTATGTGCCCACTGAATGGCGCACAGCAACGGTTATCCCACTCCACAAAAGGGGAGCCACCATGGACCCCAGGAACTACTATTCGCCTGATGAGCCTGGTCTGCAAGGCTATGGAGTGTATCATCATGGAAATTATAAACAATGACATTGGTAATCTCCAAACTCTGGACCCTACCCAGTTTGGGTTTGTAAAAGGCAGATCATGTCTTCTAAACCTGATAGACTTCTTTGAAGCGGTCACCAAAGCTGTAGATGAGGGTAAGGTGGTACACACAGCCTATCTGGATCTCGCCAAGGCTTTCAACACCATCCCCCACTCTGGAATTATAGACAAACTCACTAAACTAGGTATAAATCCCTATGTCACAAGATGGGCTGCCAACTGGCTCACTGACCGAAGCCACACTGTGAAAGTAGCAGACTCTAAATCCAACTTCAGACCAGTGACAAGTGGAGTACCACAGGGTTCAGTCCTAGGTCCTCTCCTGTTTGGTATCTACTTCTCTGAAGTACAGGCTAACACAGAAGGTCTTTGGCTAACAAAGTTTGCAGATGACTGCAAACTAGGAGCCATAATCAAATCTCTTAACGATGTGGACCTCCTACAAAAGGGCCTCACTGAGACAGATGCCTGGTGTCAAAAGCCATGGCCTCAAGCTCAATGCCAAAAAGTGCATTGTCATCCCTTTTGGTAAAAACTTTGTACCCATGAAATACCACATAGGCGGTAGTCTATTTAACACCGAAAGTGTGGTAAGAGACCTTGGGACACAGGTGGACAGTAGTCTCTCCTTTGATAATCACATCGCCATAGTAGTCAGGAAATCCTTCTACGTGGCACACCTCAACACAAAAGGTTTCTCATCCAGGAAAAAAAGAGGTCATTGTTCCCCTCTACTCATCGCTCATTAGACCCATTATAGAGTACAATGCCCCTTTTGGTATGTACCTCACAAAACATCTATAACAACTAGAAAGGCCACAGAAATACCTCACAAAGAGGATTACCAGCCTCAAACAGATGCCCTACGTAGCCAGTCTCAAAAAACTCCAGCTTTACTTTGTCGCATATCGCCTACTCAGAGGCGATCTCTGCCTAACAAGCTATGTCAAACCCAGAGCTGTTGGACATGCTCCACGTAAAGAAATCCCAATCCCTCTGAGCTACACGCTCTAGGGACCTAAAACTTGTCACCACAACAAACAGAACATGCTGGAGGGATCGATTCCTGTCTCTGAGACTTCCCATACTCTGGAACAAACTACCTAGCTATATCAAACAAAGCTCTTCATTAGCACTCTTCAAGAAAACTCTTGATGATTGGATGGGAGATAGGAAATTCACCCGGGGATCACTTCTGAGGTTCTGCTTGACAGGGGCACAGGAAAATAATTTTCTTGGGTGGCAAAAGCCAGCGTACCATTTAGCTAGGCTTATATAGGCCCTAGGGCCAATAGCTTAGTACCTACCTATGAACCCGAGGGTGGTCCTGAAAAATTAAAGTCCCCCTTGATGCTTTGGATAGGAAAGGAGAGAGATATGGAAGTCCTGATGACAGCAGATCTGCCCCAAGGCAGCTGAAGAGAGTACCATGATTCAAGTAAGGATCGTAGGGAAGCTCCCTGATAAGCTCCAGGGCATGTGCGATCCAACACATTTAGGCAGCCTGCAGGAGACAAGGGTCGTGAGGCCCTGGATTGGAAAAGAGGGGTATGTGGAAGCCTTAATGACAGTGGATCTGCTCCAGGGCAGCAGAGGGTAGTTCCACAAGGCTGGCCGGGATTGGCGGGAAGCTCCTATGAGAGGCTCCAAGGCACGTGTGATCTGGTCTGATTAGACAGCCTGCAGGAGACTTGCAGGAGTCATGGGCCGTGAGGCTCTGGATTGGAAAAGAGGGGTATGCGGAAGCCCTGATGACAGTGGATTTGCCTGCAAAGGATAGTTCTGCAAGGCTGGATGGAATTGGAGGTAAGCTCCCATGACAGGTTCCAGAGCACGTGTGATCCAGCCCTATCAGACAGCCTCCAGGACATGTGGAGGTGACAGGATCCTCCGAGGCAAGGTGGGGACAGCAGCCAGGGAAGTAGGTCTCTCAGTTGGGTTGAAGGTGTGGCCTGGATGGAAGTGCAAGGCAGATGATGGCGGGGTCTTGAGAGCTCCTGCTCAGGTTAGGGGGGTCAAGGCAGAGCCTCCCACAATGGAAGTACATAAGAAAGCACCAAGCAGATGGCAGCAGAGCCTGGTGAGCTCCTACCCAGAAGAAGGGGATCAAGCAGAGCCTCCATAACAGAAATGCATAAGGGAGCATATGGCAAATGGTGACAGGGCCCGGAGAGCTTCTCCCCGGGTGAGGTAGGTCAGGATGAGCCCCCCCGTGGCAGAAGTCCATAAGGGAGTATCGGGTAGATGGTGACAGGGCCTTAAGAGCTCTTGTCCAGGTGAGGTAGGTCAGGCAGAGCCTTCCAACAATGGAAGTCCATAAGGGAGCAGCGGTGTAAGTAGTGATCCTTCTGCTTCGAGTACAGTTCGAGAATCTTATTAATATTCATACCGCTGGCTATATGAATATTAATTTTCTTAACCGCAACTTCACGAATTGCTGCCTGGTAGGCACTGTTTAGGTGGGATTTGCTAAATGCACATCCTGCGAAGTACTACACTGATACAAAGCCAAGATAAATAACCAAGATAAATAACCCAAATGATGTGGATACTGTACAAAAGGGCCTTACAGAAACAGATGCTTGGTACCAGAGCCATGGGCTCAAGCTCAATGCCAAGAAATGTATTGTTATCCCCTTTGGGAAAAAACATGTATCCATAAATTACCATATAGGTGGCAGTACACTAAACACAGAAAGTGTGATAAGAGACTTAGGGACACAGGTGGACAGTGGTCTCACCTTCGATAACCACATCGCCACAACAGTCAGGAAATCCTTCTATGTGGCACACCTCATCACGAAGGGCTTTTCATCCAGAAAAAAGGAGGTCATTGTCCCACTGTACTCATCCCTCATTAGACCTATTATAGAATACAACGCCCTATTTGGTATGTACCTCTCAAGACATCTGCAACAAATGGAAAGGCCTCAGAAATACCTCACTAAAAGAATCACAGGCCTAAAGCAGATGCCCTACGCTGACCGCCTTAAAAAACTCCAGCTATACTCTGTCGCATATCGTCTACTCAGAGGCGATCTCTGCTTAACATACAAGGCCATGTCAAACCCAGAGCTGTTGGACATGCTACACTTAAAGAAATCCCAATCCCTCAGAGCTACACGCTCCAGGGATCTAAACCTTGTCATCACAATAAACAAAACATGCTGGAGGGATAGGTTCCTGACCCAGAGACTCCCCAGAATCTGGAATAGATTGCCCATACATGTCAAGCAGAGTGCCTCTTTGGACCTCTTCAAGAGGAATCTTGACGATTGGATGGGAGAAAGGAAATTCATCCCAGGGATCACGTCAGTCGCCCTGCTAGACAGGGGTCCAGGAAAGTAAATAATGTGGGAAGAAATAGCCAGGGAATTGTTATGGCTAGGCTTGTACAGGCCCTAGGGCTGATAGCCTAGTACCAACCTATGAACCTATGAACCTATTTGGTCTGACCTAAGGATCCAAAGCAAAAAAGAGGACCAGCATACAAGGCACCTTATAGTGATTTAAAATACTTTATTAAAAGTATTAGGTTTAGCCTTCTTCAGTGTATGAAAAACATACAAAAAATAACCTTTTTTTTTTTTTTGCTTTGTATACTGTTTCCTTTGGGACCCTGCAGCTGCCGTACTCGCAGAGGTTGCATCATTTGTGCTGACCTTAGGATCCTCAAAGGGAATGGAAGGAGTTTACTCAAGGTTTGTTTTCTGTCTTAATGGCCCTACAGCCATCTTATAAGTTCCAGAGGAATTTTTTTTTTGTAGGTAACCCTGCCAGGCCTCTAGGGGCAGGAAGGGTGGGAGGCAGGAACCATCTGTTAAGGCCTCTCAGATTTCTGTTGCCCAGAAGTCTCCTTTATCTGATAAGCCTGCTTCTTTGACAATCCCCCCTTCTTGTAGCTCATATTCCTTTGTCCCTTTGGCTCTCCCTTTGTCTTCCAAATCGGTGTCTCAGCACTTCAGACTCTTGTATTCTTTCTGTCATCCATCAGGGTTACTTCATGGTATGGAAATTTTACCCTCCTTTTTCCAGGGATCCTCAACCTCCTCATTTCTCAGTGGTTCTAGGGGACCTGTTTAGCAAAGAAATCAACTTGTTCCACCCTTCACAGGGGGAAGCTTTTTTTTATTCCAGGATGTTCTTGGTTCCTCCAAAGGAGGTCACTTAGAGACGTAATTTGGATCTCTCATTGCTCAATGCCTTTCTTGAGATATTCCTTCTTTTTGGATGCTTACTCTTCAAACTCTGTTTCCTCTTTTATTACTGCAGGCTTTTCTACGGTCCTTGAATCTGAAAGATGCTCAGCTTCATATTTTAATTCACCCTCTTTTCAGGAAGTTTTTAGATTTCTCTCTCTCTCTTCTTCATTTTCAGTTCTCTGCTTTGCCCTTTGGCCTCTCTACTGCCCCAAGGATTTCCACAAAATACCTAGCTCCTGTGACTGCCTTATGCAGGCTCCAAGGCATTCAGATTTTTTTTCTTACCTAAATCAACCTGTTGTTTCAGTTGCCTTCTCATAGTTGACTGTTACACGATGTGCAGTTAACCATCTCTCTTTTTCAGTCTGGGGTTTACTATCAACTTGCAGAAGTCCATCCTGACTCCTTCCCAGGGTCATGTGTATCTGGGATGCAGGACTGAAACAGTGCCAATGCTGTCCTGGTATTGTCATTTGCAGACTTCTTTCAGTCTGTCCTTCCTCTGACTACAATGACAGTCACGGATTTTCTTCAGTCCTTGGGATTATGGCCTCTTCTATTCCAAAGCTTCCCCTTGCTGACTGCATATGCAGAAGCTTCAGTGGTGTGTCTAGTCAGTTTGTCTAAAACATCGCCACTCTCTGGATATCATTCTACCTCTCCTTCCCTGTCTAGTCAGTTTTCCTAAACCATCGTCACCCTCTGGATATCATTCAGTCGGCCCAACACCCTTCTTTTTCCTCTTCTCCTCAGTCTGCTAGTGAGAGGCTCCTGCACACCTTGGATTTGTGCAGACTGGTCAGGTAGTATCCGGATAAATCTAAGACTATTAGCAAGTCTGATCAGCTTTCTATTTCTTTTCATTCCAGGTCTTTGTGTTTGACTGTTAAGACTCTCCTCCTGGATATCGAAGGCCATTACCTTTTGTTATGCTTTTCACTGCAAATCTCTGCCTTCTTCTGTTAGAGCTCATTCCAATAAGGCTGTTTTCTATTCTGGTGCCTTCATCAAGAGGTTGGACACCAATTCCATCCTTGAAGCTGCTACTTTGATCTTCAGTGCATGCCCTTATTTATTTATTTAACATTTGTTAACCAGGAAAGTGCAAATAGGAACACAACCTATTTTCAGGGGTCTATATTACGTTGTCAAACTTTTAAAAGTTCGAACACCATATGGTTGATACCATATGTTCGAACTTTAAAAGATCAACAACGTACTTTAAAAAAAAACCCACAAAAAACTTACCTGAAGTTTGTAAGCAGGGGAGCAAGCCCCCCCTGCACCCCCATACCCCTCGCTACTTAAATATGCCAACTGCAAGATCGCACTACATTGCAGGAAATGGAAAGCTTCCCTTATGGAAATCTCCACTGAAATGTTTGAAGTTTTACAACTTCGAACATATGGGCTCGACTATACGATGTTCGAACTTGTAAAACTTCAACAACGTGAATGGGATCCTATTTTCAGCAGAGGCCCAGAGAGAAATGCTCCAAGTGCATTTCTTTGTAATGTGAGAGGAAACTGGAGCATTCAGAGGAAGCCCACACGAATGCAGGGACGACATGCTGACTCCACACAGTAGGCACCCCAGCTGACAATCGAACTAGAGAAACTCTTGCTGTGAGGCTGCACAGCTCACAGTACTAAGCATAAGTTGGATATGGTTTGTAGGGATAGAGCAGGTTTTGCTGAGACCATTTTAGGCAGATTTGTGGAGGGCTCTTCTCAGATGTCCCACCTTTCATTCTGTTTCTTGAGCTTTATTACTCTCTCTTCTATGTGGAATACTGCAACAGTGGTATAGAAGAACATAGTACAATTATGTAAAATCTTACCATAACAATGGATATCCTTCTTTTCAATATTTCAGTATTCACTCCCCCCTTCCAACCGCCTCTTGTTTGTTCTGTATTTTTTCCTTCTGGATGTGCATGGACTTTGTCCTATGGAGACTGTTCCCCTCTTGGGCAATTCAGTTCTGAGTAGTTACATACGCATAGCCCTTTTATGCCCTATGTTCTGTGCAAGCAGCATAAATGTGATGTACATATAACATTTCCTTGTTAAGCTTTTTCATACTGGCAAAGCATCGGGCTGCCCTGGGTGGGACATGCTTCTATGGAAATGACTGCAACAGTGAAGAGAAGAATGTCTGTCCAGAGCAGCCTGACATTTGCCCAGTATAAAAAAGCCTTATGATCTTGCATACACTGTATATCACAGATATGCTCCCTGCACAGAATGTAAAGCATAAAGTGAGGTATGGATGCAGTTACCCAGAACAGAATTGCCCCAGCAGAAAACAGGATCCATAGGAAAAAGGAGTCCATGCACATCCAGAATGAGAAAATGCAGAAGAGAAGGGAGACCCTCAACCAGAAGGAAATCCAAAACAAACAGCAGGAATAACAAGAGGGGGTTGGAAGGAGTGAGTGAGTATTGCAACAGTGAAGAGAAGGACATCTACTGTTATGGTAAGATTTTACACAACTGTACTATGTCCTTCTGTATCACTGTTGCACTATTCTTTGATATTGGGCCAGTATAAAAGTTCAAGAACCAGAATGGGAGGTGGAAGGCTGAGGAAAGCCCTCAACAAATCCACATAAAATGGTTCTATCAAAACCTGCTCTGTCTTTAGAACCCATTTACAACTTATAATGCTTAGTAAAGATATGCACTGAAGAGCAGGTGCAGCTTCAAGGATGGAGCTGCTGTCCAACCCTTGAAGAAAGCACCAGAAGAGGCAACAGCCCTAGCGGAATGAGTTCTAACAGATGTAGACTAAGACTTGCCATGAAAAGAATAACAAAAAGAAATGCCTTAGATATCCAGGAGGAAATGGTTTGCTTAAAAATAGCCAAACCCAATATCCTGGGATGAAAGGAAACAAACAGCTGGTCAAAACTTACAAATGGCCTTAGTTTTATCTAAGTAATACCTGAGCTGTCTGCAAATCCAAGGTATGAAAGACCCTCTCAGAAGCACACTGAGGAGAAGGAAAAAAGTAGCGAGTTGTGCTGACCAATTCAAGGGGAACTCATTTACTACCTTGGGCCGAAAAAAAAAAAAAAAAAAAAAAAAAAAAAAGGATTACAAAGGGTGGTGGTGCTGCGGTAGCATTGTTGACTCACAGCAAGACGTTGTCCGTTCGATTCTCAGCTAAAGCGTCTTCTGTGTGGAGACATGCGTGAAGGGGCGTACCTTTGTTGTGCATCAGAACTGGTAACTCGGCACGTAAAAATCTTCTACCAATCATTAGCGGACCAGAGTTCCACTGTGGCAACCCCTAACCGGGAAAAAGCCGAAAGACACAAATAAACAAAGGATCATCTTGCCCTGTGATTAAACAAAAAGAAAAATGGCCATTATGGCCTGGAGCTCAGAAGGAAGACCCAGCAACAAAACAGCCTTCCAGGAATCTGCAAGCTCAAAAGGAGCCTGATTCAACTGCTCTAAAATAAACTTAAGGTTCCAAGGAGGAGGAATAGGTTTCCCTTGGAAGCCTAACATGCAGGATGCCTTTAAGAAATTTTTTGAACTCAAAACGAGAAGCCAAGGGAGGATTCAAGGACAGGAAAGCAAAAATTGACTGACAAATGGGCTTTCACAGAAGAACAGGCAAAGCCAGACTGGAGAAACTCACACAATGAAGACAGGACCAGAGAGACCCCACTGAAAAGCAGTCCTGATCACCAGCATGGCACCAGATAGAAAATCTTCTCCATTTGGACAATTAAGATTTTCGGACTGATGGTTTCCTTGCTTCCAGTGAAACCCTGAGCATATTCTCAGAAAAAAAGGTGCTTGAAAGGGATCAGCACCCTATTGCCCTCAGTATCAGTTGAAAACTAGAGAAGTGAGGATGGATGAGAGATACCTTGTCCCATGTGAGGAGGCCCAACCAGTGAGGCAACTTGTGGTGACTGTCCATAGCCAGATGCATTAAGAGATAGAACCAGTGCTGTCTTTACCAAAAGGGAGTTGCAAAATTTTGAGGGAGTTCAGCTGAATCTTCTGCAGGATTTTTCAAGGTAGAAAAAGAATAAGAATCATCCCCTACCAAGGAAAAGAAAGGGCATCTGTTTCCACACCATATGGCATGGCACTCTGGGTAAGAAGAGAGGGAGCTGCCTTTTCTGAGGGAAGGCAAAAAGAGCTACCTGAGAAAAACCCCACCGAAAATCAAACTACAGAAACACATCACTGTGAAGCATCCATTTGTGAACCTTTATTTTAGACCTGCTCAGAGAGTATTAGTAGATTGTGCTCTAAAGGAATGCAAACCTGACTGAAGAGTTAACTGATAACTCAGAGCCACCTCTCAAGATACCAGGCATCCTCCTGTCAATCAGCAGCGAACGCACGAATAGTGAAGGAGAGGTGAATTTAAACCAAAATATGAAAGGTTAATATTGGCAGCCCAAGATAGTGGACTACGTACACGCTGGTTTACAAAGTCCATTGAACATGTGGGAGAAACAGATAAAAAAGAAGCTATGTTTTTACCATAACGTTCCATCTGTGTTGTCGATCTTCATTCATTCTTGAGAGTTGGTTTTCGGTTCCATTCTCGGAACTGACTTGGCTGTTATAACAAGCTTGTGCCAACCAGAAACTCTTGAGCTAAGGCTACCCACATTGCCCCTCTTCCCTTCAGATCAAGTATACCTGTAGAAAATAAAAAGCAGAAGCTTTGTCTGAGCAACTGCCTTAATACAGAACCAGAACTAGTTTTGATCCACCAGGAGTCTTTGGAAGGGGTAGGAGGGTGGAATATCAAAAATGAATGAAGATCAACAACACAGATGGAACGTTATGGTAAGAACATAACATCTTTATCTGATGTTGTCAATCATCATTCACTCATGACAGTTGGGAGAGAGTCCCTAGCTGCTTTATGTCCTGGGAGGCCCTAATGAATGATATTCCTGAGCACCATAGAGCAAAAGGATGCTCTTCCCCTGGAGACCATATCCAATTTGTAATGAGTAATAAAGGTACAAGGGGTCATGAAGTAGCTGCTGCTCAAAGTCATCCATAGAGTCCCTGGAATGAAAGGCCACTGAAGTAAAAACTGATCTGGTGGAATTCTATTTTGTTGATAAACAAACGTGATGCAATTTCTCAACCATTCTGACAAGGTGACTTTGGAAACTGGCTTGGATGAGCTGGAGATGAAAAGGACAGGAACGGTTGGTCCAACTTCCGGAATAATTTAGTTCTGTCTAAATAAAAATCTAATTGTCTGTGTACATCCAACAAATGCAAACAATATCCTCCTTTGTTTGAATAATTTGGGAAGAAAAGTGGCAGATCAATGGATTGGTTAATATTAGAGTCTGAGACAACTTTGGGCAGAAAGGAAGGATTAGTCTGAAGGGATACTCTCTCTTTGTGAAAAATGATGTATTGGTGCTTTATACAAAAGGGCTGTAATTCTGATATTCTTCTGGCTGAGGTGACGGCTACCAGGAATAAAGTCTTCTAGGACAAAAAAATTATATCACATGAGGCTGCTGGTTCAAAGGGTTGACTGGTCAGAGTTTGCAAGACTAAAGTCAAACTCCAAGGTTCAATGGGTTCTTTAAAGGGTGGTTTTAAATATGTAACTCCCTAAAGAAAGTTTTGCAGAGGTGGTGAGATATCAAGGAGAAAATATTGAAGCCATTATGGAAATTTGAAATAGCCGCTAAAGTGGACTCTGATAGTAGAAGCTGAGGCTCGTGACTGGAGTAAAGTTGACAAGTATTCTAACAGTTTATTAATCAGGGCTCAAAAAGGGTCAACTCCTTCTCCTTGAGACCAGATTACAAACCTGTTGCACTTACTAAGATAAAAGTTTCCTGGTGGACAATCTATGGGAAGCCAGAAGTATCTTTTGTACTGGGGAAGACAGATTATTCTGCCTGGCAATTAAATTGGAGATATCAAGCAGTCAGTTTGAGACTTAGTAGGTTTGGATGGACCAGCCCCCTGTGGATGAGACAGCAGTCCCAGAGTTGGATCCAGAGTTCACAGATGGTGAACTAGGTGAGGCCCAAGAAAGGGGAACCAGACTTGACGGGTCCAAAAAAGGTGAAATGAGGATTACTTTGCTTCTCAACCACTGCACTTTCATCAGAAACTGGGACATTAGGGGAAGAGGAGGAAAGGCATAAAACAGTCCTGGAAGCCAATCACGTAGAAGAGCATCTCTTGAGGACTCCCCCTGAGGGGGATTAGGGTGAAGTGGCTGCTGCATTTGTGATTAATGTGAAATGCAAACAGATTGCAGTAAGGCTGACTCCAACGATGAAAAACATCTCTGTCGCTACTATGGGATTCAGAGACCACTCGTGAGGCAGGAGAATGCATCTGCTCAGTTTGTCCACAATCAAGTTGGAATTCCCAGAAATGTGCATTGCTATCAGAAAGCGGTTGGAGGCAATTGCCCATTGCCATACTCTCAGGGCTTCTCGACATAACAGATAGGATCTGGTTCCTCCCTGTTTATTGATGTATTAGGTGACCGACATGTTGTCTGCTTGGAGAGCAAATGTCCATGTTGGAAGGGCAGATTGGAATGCCTGCAACGCTAAAAGCACCGCCCCTCAGTTCTAGGATGTTGATATGCAAACTGGCCTCTAAGGAGGACCAAGTGTCTTGGACTGTCTTTCCCTGAAAATGCCCCCCACCCTATCAGGGATGCATCAGTGGTGACTATGGCCTTCGGCTGAGAGGGGGGGAAAGGGGTAACTCCATAACTCTTCTTCTGGCATCATCCACCAAATCAGGTCCTGTTTGCAATGGTTTGTTATGCAGACTGGATAAAACATGGGGTGAGTTAACAGAGACCATTGTGATGCTATAGGAGCCATTGAAGCAGCTTCATGTGGATTCATGCCAGGGGAAGTAGGGTGATTGACCCTAGTAGTTGTTAAGACTGAGCGAGCTGGGACTATGTCTCGAGAGAGTATCACTTGGGAGTTGTGACCTTAGCCTTTGTAATTTGTGAAGAGGTAGAGCAACCACACAGGATCTCATGTTGAATTTCACTTCAATAAATTATAAGCTTTGAATGGATACCAGTTTTGACTTCTCTTTGTTTACTGAAATGTGTAAGAGCTCTGTCAGTTCTACAGTGTAGTTTAAGGTGTAAAGCAGTAGATGCTTAGTGGGGTGGTAAGGAGCCAATTGTCTAAATATGGAAACACCCGGAATCCATGTTGTCTGAGATGAGCTGTTACCACTGCCATACATTTGGTGAACACCCTGGGGGCTGTGGTGAGACCAAACGGCAGTGTGCAAAATTGATAATGACTGGCTCCCAGCATGAAACAGAGATATCTTCTAGAGCATTTGTCCATTTGTATGTGGTAATATGCATCCTGAAGATCTATAGAGCACATCCAATCATATTTCTCCAGAAAAGGAAAGATAGACTGAACTGTGACCATCCGGAATTTTGTCTGCCTGACAAACTTGTTCAAGATATTGAGGTCTAGAATTGGCCTCCAGTCTACTGTCTTTTTTAGCACTAACAAGAATCTTGAGTAAAATCTGGATCCTACTTGGTATGGTGGGACTGCCTGGATGACTCTTTTTTTCAAGCAGGTTTTGAATTTCTTGAACTGCTGCTTCCCTCTGACTGGGTGGAATATCGGGGATTTGCCTTTGCAGTCTTGGATAAAGATCGAAGGGAATATGGTAACCTCTGGTAATTAATGTCTGCTCCTAGGTATGTGATGTTATTGACTGCCAGGCTAAATGGGGCAGAGAGAACCTTCCCCAACTATCTCCAGAGGCAGGCAATTGGGTCACTCTTCAGGAAAGCGGATAGAGTTGCCCAGAGAAAGAATCCCTGGAGCCCTGGTTATGCGAGCCCTCCCTGCCACAGGAGAGGTATCTTCCTGATGAGTTCCCTCCTCTGCCTCGGGACGAAAACTCTCCACGTGTCCTGAAAAGGGCCTTGGGACTTCCTGAACCACATATTTCCACTCCTCTGATTCCTTAAGTAGGGTCACTGAGTAGTGGAAATACATACACCCACAGCAGAAAGGGTCTTTCCATCCTTTTCACACCTGGCTAATGTGTCTTTAACTTTTGGGCCAAACAGCAAAGACGCATCAATGAAGGAAGACTTGAAAGGGTCCGCGAAGTCACAAGCATAGCCAGATGTGACGTGTCATGAAAACACCTGCACCCATTGCTCTGGCCATCCCTTTGGCTGTATGTGCAATCACCCGCATGGACAAGTTGGAGATGGATTCCTAGGGTGGCAAGCTGGGAAGCAACCTTATCGTGTACCTCATCAGACACTGCTCCTACTAGAGTTCCTGAGAGCTCAGTGATCAGGTCCCTTTGAAGAAGGGCGAAATGTGCCAAATAATTCAATGATCGTATGGCAAAGGTCGTTGAAGCATAAACCCCGCTTCCCTAATCTGTCCAGTGTCCAAGACTCTCGGTTTGGAGGATGGACAGTACGACTCTCCTCTGCAAGTTTCTTCTTCATGGCCGACGTCACCACCATAGTATCTACCGCTAAACTCTTGGACCAGTCAGGTTGATTATCTCGGAGGGGGTATGTCAGGTCTATGTGGGATTGGCTCAGTGGTGTCAGGGTCCTTCTAAGTATGCTGCCTGATGAGCCTGACTAACTCATCTGCAGGCAGGGTCACCCAAGAAGTAGAAGGTCAGGCATGGAAAGCCTGCAAGAAGACAAATTCCTCAGAGGAAGGGTTGGTGGGCTTCCAGTCACCCCTCTGTTTTAAGATTTCTAGTAGGTCTCCAAAGGAGACATCTTCAGGAGGTGACTGTGGGGTCCCTTCCCCTTCATCATGATCTGTATCTTCGATGAGAGATTCTTCTGGAGAATCAGCATGCTTCCTCTTGCACGATCTCTTATGGGGTGTCTCATCAGTGGGGGATCTGAGGACTCTGAAGAGTGGGTACCCTGCAGTAGGGTGTTTTGCTGCTCCCGTGCCTGCTGCCCCAGTGTAGTAGACTGTGATAGCTGCAAGCCAGAGGACAAATAAATATGACATTCCGATCTAGATGGTGCCAACTGTGAGCCTGCTGAGGCAATAGCTCTCTCCATAATCTGAAAGGCAGGCCCACCTGAAGAGGGATGGGAGCCCAGAACCGAGAAAGACAACTTCGGAACTGGGGTCACACCCCGCTCCGAGCCCACCTCCAGAGAAGGAGCCACAAGAGGACTTGGAGCTATCAAAGACACCAGAACCATAGCTGGTGCCGTGGAAAAATTTGGTGCTGTACTAGGCATTCTGGAGCCGGCAGGCAAGTCATGGTCCCATGGGTGGGTTGGGTCTGACTGGGCCGATGTACACAGAGTGGGTTCTGGGACAACAGTGAGATATACCATCAGTACCAAAGAAGTTGGCACTGGGATGAGCTTTTGTGTTGAGGGCTCCAAATCCTGCAGAAAGGTCGAAGGAAGAAGATAACTTGGAGTCCATGAGAAAAAAACTCATCTCTGGGTGGGAGAGAGGTCCGAGATGGAGTTGTAATACCTCTAGCCACCAACAGCTGGTCCACCAGTCTAACAACATCAAGCTCTGAAAGGCTCCTGGTGGAACGAAAGGGCATCCCCAAGGGAGATTCTGGACGGTCAATAAATGGACTGAGCTGCTGACCAACAACAGGGTCAATGGATGGGGAATATGAAGTCCTGGCTAGGGTTTTGACCGTCAGCACTGTGGTCAAATGACCAGAAGGTTGTGTTGGGGGAAAGTGAATAGTTTAATGGGAGAAACTATTATTCATGAGGAGAGGGTCTGACGTACCGTGGAAGGGGTCAGACCGTAGTAAGTTTAGTTGGTTCTGTGAATGTAGATAGCACCACGTAAGGGGTCACAGGTTCCGGTGCCGAGACAGCTGTTGATACCGATTTCAATTGTTTTGACCTTGGTTCTATGGAAACCCAGCCTTTAGATGATTCTGGTTCCTGGGAATGTGGAGAGGCTGGAACCGAAAGGCTCCTCTTTTTTGCTTCTTTCCTAAGAGCTTTTGACACCTCCAACCCAGATAAAGCCTCTGAAAAGGGGATTTTTAATAGCTCTTTTAGGATCAACTTATTCTGACACTCTGCAAGGGTCCGGGCACTAAAACCCTTACAGAGGCCACACGGAGGCTGGATTTCTAAGTGGGTAACCCCCAAAAAATAAATACAGGAAAGATGCCCATCGGAGTTGGACATCTTCCTGCCACATCCATCACACTGTTTGAATCCAGTTGTACCTTTTTTGTCAGCCATTCCTAGGGGAAAACACAACAGTAATCAATCACCATTTACGCGACCACACTCACATGCACAACAACAGTTAAACAACAGAACAAGAATAAAGAAAGATTTTTTGGGGGTGTACCAACAATGGTAGCGAGAGGAATACCAAGAAGGATAAAAGTGAAGAAAGAGGAAGGGAAAGAATTCCAACAATGGTAATTAAAGATTACCTGAGTTAAGAGGGAAGGGTGGGGCCTATACCAACTATGGTAATGCAGAAATACCAAAAGGTAATATTAGGGGAAAAACAGTACTCACTCTTTAATATAAGAAGTAAAGCGACTAAGAAATATTAAAGAGGGGATCAAAAATATCAAGAAATATTTAGAAAATAAAGCACCTAGCTTGAGAGCACAGCCTGATGCTTCTTGAAACTCTACATGGCAAACGAGATCTGAAGGAAAGAGAGGCACTGTGGATAGTCTTAGCTCGAGAGTTTCTGGATGACGCAAGCTTGTTATAAAGACCGAGTCGGTTCCAAGGACGGAACCTAAACCCAACTGTCATGAATGAATGAAGACTGACATCACATTGTAGATTTTGTAAAACAGAACTGGAAACAGTCACGCATCTTGTAGCTGGTTGCGATATAGTAATGGGAGGATGACTGTACACTGAAAGGAATAATAATGTGGCTAGATTGTTGCACTGGGGATTGTGCAAACATTATAGTAATGAAATGGCTGAAAAACACTGGAAACGTACCACAAAGCATCACAGAAAATGATGTTTACATCACATGGGATCACCCATTACCAACAGTTAAAACAATAGATGCTAGAAAACCAGATATAGTGGTCCATGAAAAGAAGACAAAAGTAGCACTGATTATTGAAATTGTTACACCCAGCAACTATAAGTCCAGCACCAACCAAGTATCACCACGATATGATGAAATAAAATCTGTTTATTACATGAATCACAAGCGCTTTCGCATACACCAAGTATGCTTCTTCAGGTTACAATTCACAATAAAAAGTCATACACTTATATACAGGTCTTAATTGCATAATTAAAATTTTTAAATTGATTAATTTCCCGCTCTTTCAAATCAATTAAGTTACAATTAATATCAAGAGCAATGCCTTCAGAACCCATTTAAAGATATATGACAACAATAATAAAACTTTCAGTAATATCTATTAATCTAAAATAAATCAAAATAAAATAAAATGAAATTCATTTCTGTTTAGTTTGTATTATATTACATATGGTTTGTAAACAGATAAAATGTAAACCAATATAAGCACTTGTATCAGTATGCAGTATATAATATGAAGTGTTCATGCTTTTTCATTCAGATATAAAAACTCTGATTTAATAGTACAGCATAGTATAATAATAGTAAGGATATTTACTTCTTTTTCTATGTATCTTGATATTTATTATCTTGTTTAAATGGGATAGTTTTACTTGTAAGGATTATAGAATTTGTACATAGAATGATAAATATATACCGGATACATATATAAATAAATGAATAAATAAATAAAATTGATGTACATTACTTATTTCATACTAGGGCTAAAACCAGATAATGCTAATGAAACTAAAATCTAATAATAATGACTGTATATAAAATATATCAAATTGTATATAAATATAAATATAAGTCATAGTTCATGTAGCATATTTTATGAATAATAAATAAATGATGATAAATATGACTTTGGTTGATAATAGATCAACTCATTTTATATGATTTTAATAATAAAAATAAGAAGTTAAAATATATTTAAAAAATTTTTGACTAATAAATATAAATATATAAATAAATATATAAATATATTTAGATCAAATTTCTCAATTCATAAGAATAAATATGCTTATATAATGTGTATATATCCTTATGTCATCACATCTTGAGTCTAAAAATCTATGTTTAACATGTTTAGTGAATTTAATAAGTCATGGATAATCATTCATCAAATAAAACTAAGTCCCTATGATCAATTAATGTGAAGCCAGAATAGGTTTTATGCTGACCATACTATTAAGACCAGGTACTAGATGAGCTTTAAGTCTCAGGATCCATTGTAATTCAACATTTTCCAAATGTAGCATGTTACCCCCCCTTTTTTTAAATATTTTACTATATCTATCACTCGAAATTTAAATGTATGATCTTGAAATTTAGTGATATGTTTAGCCAATGCATTAGTCACACTCACATGCACAACAACAGTTAAACAACAGAACAAGAATAAAGAAAGATTTTTTTGGGGCGTACCAACAATGGTAGCGAGAGGAATACCAAGAAGGATAAAAGTGAAGAAAGAGGAAGGGAAAGAATTCCAACAATGGTAATTAAAGATTACCTGAGTTAAGAGGGAAGGGTGGGTCCTATACCAACTATGGTAATGCAGAAATACCAAAAGGTAATATTAGGGGAAAAACAGTACTCACTCTTTAATATAAGAAGTAAAGCGACTAAGAAATATTAAAGAGGGGATCAAAAATATCAAGAAATATTTAGAAAATAAAGCACCTAGCTTGAGAGCACAGCCTGACGCTTCTTGAAACTCTACATGGCAAACGAGATCTGAAGGAAAGAGAGGCACTGTGGGTAGTCTTAGCTCGAGAGTTTCTGGATGACGCAAGCTTGTTATAAAGACCGAGTCGGTTCCAAGGACGGAACCTAAACCCAACTGTCATGAATGAATGAAGACTGACATCACATTGTAGATTTTGTAAAACAGAACTGGAAACAGTCACACATCTTGTAGCTGGTTGCAATATAGTAATGGGAGGATGACTGTACACTGAAAGGCATAATAATGTGGCTAGATTGTTGCATTGGGGATTGTGCAAACATTATAGTAATGAAATGGCTGAAAAACACTGGAAACGTACCACAAAGCATCACAGAAAATGATGTTTACATCACATGGGATCACCCATTACCAACAGTTAAAACAATAGATGCTAGAAAACCAGATATAGTAGTCCATGAAAAGAAGACAAAAGTAGCACTGATTATTGAAATTGTTACACCCAGCAACTACAATGTCTTATGTACAGAGAGGCAAAAAGTCATAAAATACAAGGATTTGCAGGCAGAAATGAGAGCAATGTGGGAGAAAGATACACAGATCGTTCCAGTATTAGTAGGGGCAATGGGTGTCATAAAAAAAGTTTACAATTGTGCTTAAATATGTTACCAATACATGTAATTCCATATGCACTGCAGAAGGAGTCATTGCTGGGTACATTGCAGGTGCTGCAAAGAGCACTTTTGGCTAACGTCAAAGACTGAAACAATACTAATTTCATGAACTTTTATTGTACTTTGACTTAAGAATGGTGTCCATTCCTGCCAGAGTATTAGAAACACCAACGCCTTGGAGAAATTAAAAAGAGAGAGAAAGTAGTTAAGATTTTGTGCCTCCCTGCTTGTTGACATACCATGTTATCTGTGTACACTTTCAAGGGGCATGTAGAAAACATGGGGTGAAAAGCATGAAGAGCTAGAATCAGAGTTCTCATCTATTTGAAGCTGATATGGTCTGACTTCTGATGAGGGGCTAGAGACCCTAAACTTTCAGGTGACCACATGAAGCCCTCACACCCCAGATTTGAGGAATTGGTGAACAGTTGTTGAGAATGGAGTGCAGGATGAAAGGGCAGGCTTGGGATGAGATCAAACTGTTGAATCCACCACTCCAATTCCTTCTTTAGACAAGGAAGGTGAGGTACACTGAAATTCAGAAAGTGGTAATGCTGCAGACAAACCAAGTTGAGTACCACTGCATATGCAGTCTGACAAGAGGGAGCACTGGAATAGAAGAGTTCATGAATCCCAGGGCCAGAAGAAACTCTCTGGTTGGAATGGCAGTCAGAGAAAGAAGACTGTCAATAGTAAAGCCGTTGAAGATGGAACAGAGGTCAACACTGGCACTGTCTGAATACTGCATCCCAGATACACATGATCCTGACAGGGAGTCACAGGAGTGAGTTTTGAAAGTTGATAGTGAACCCCAGAGTTTGATGAAGGGGGATGGTGAACTCCAGATCCTGTAACAAGGGACTGGGAGAAAGTGGCTAAAGCAACAGGTTGTCTAGATAAGGAAAAACCAGAATGCCTTGGAGCCTGCAGAAAGCACTCATAGGAGCTAGGCATTTTGTGAATATCCTTGAGGCAGTAAACAGTCCAAAGTTAAAAGCAAAGAACTGAAAATGAAAAGAAGAAACAAAAAAATGTAAAAAATTCCTTTAAAAGAAAGTGAATAGGGATATGAAGGTAAGCATCATTTAGATCCAAAAACAAGAGAAAAGCCTGGGTTAGTAAAAGAAGAAACATGGTTTGAAGAGTAGGCATCCAATAAGAGGGGACCTTGAGAAGGGTGTCGAGCAGGGAGAGATCCAGAATAGGTCTCCAAGTGCCCTCCTTTCTATGAACCAGGAATATCATTGGAATAAAAAGCCTTTCCCACTTGGGAAGGGGGAACAGCTTGAATGGTTCCTTGATTCACCAGGGACCCTAGGACATCTGGGAAATGAGAATATCGAGGAATCCCTAAAAAGAGAGGGAGAGACTTCCATAGTATGAAGTAACCCTGATGGGTGATAGAAAGAACCAAGAATGTGAAGTGATGATAAGCCAACTTTGAAGAGAAATAGAAAGCTGAAGAGACAAAGGAACCTGGTCTAAGGGAAGGGGGGGGGGTCAAACAGAAGCAGGCTTATCAGATAAAAAAGGCTTCTGGGCCACATAAGTCTGATAAACCTTAGCAGGGGAGTGATGAGAAGCCAGTTTTAAAGACAAATAGAAAGCTGAAGGGACAAAGGAACTTGGTCTAAGGGAAGGGGGGGGGTCAAACTGTCAAACAGAAGCAGGCTTATCAGATAAAGAAAGCTTCTGGGCCAGAGAAGTCTGATAAGCCTTAGAGGTTGAGACTAACCTATCATGCTTCCTGCCCTTGGAGGCCTGGCAGGATTGCCTGTGGACAAACGTAGATGTATTAGGATAATTCCTGCAGAACATATGGACAGAAAAGACAAAATATATTTCAAGTCTTGCAAGGCTTTACCTTTCTCTTAAAGAGACAAATATGTGTATTATCCAAAGGAGTATCAAAAAGCTTGGTCATAATGCCCTCAGGCAAAGACTGGAGATGAAGGTAAGAGTAACGCCTCATGACAGACCCAAAAGTCGCAGCACTGGAAGAAGCATCAGCATCATCATAGCTACACTTGTAAAAATGGCTAGCCACTTGAGAAGAGGAACCTAAAATAGATAAGGCAAAAGATTTGTCTTCAGAATCAGGCAGGTCAGAAATAACCTGACAAGCCTGAGTAATCAAGGCCAGAGCATATCTGGTCATGTGGGTCTGGTAATTAATAGCCGTAAAGGTCAAAGTAAAATCAGTGTAAACCTTCTTAACAATCCTCTCCATTGCCCTAATACCCTTATCAAAAGGCTGACGTTTGGAGGAGGGCAAGAGCTTGGAAGGTTTGTCAAAATAGACTGACCCTACAGCAAGATCAGCAGGACAACACATAAAGAAAAACTGACAATTTTCAGTAATATTACAGGAGATCACTTAAGAGCAGGAAGCTGAGAATCAGGACAGTTTAAATCAGCAATGAAACAGACAAACAAGGCAGCCAACACAGAAGGAACAGCAGATGGTTTCAGAGTATCCACCTTAAGCAACTCATAATATGTCCTCTGAATGTCAGACTCTTGCAAATCCAAAGTATTCCATCAGTCTAGCAATTCTGCCCCCAAAGAACAATTCCTCAAAATGAGACTCAGGGCTAATAGATTCCTCCTCACTAGAACCATAAGCCAAAGGTGAAGGCATCTGAGAAGGTAGGACAAGGACCCCTCATCAGACTCTGAATCCTCATGCAAGGAATCTGTTTCCCTAGTCCATTTAGAAGAGGCAGAGGTCCAAGGAGGAGCAAGCAAAGAAACCCCTTTAGAAGGCTTCTGGGTCATCAAGGCTGAAAACAAGATCAAAGTGAACTCTTGCCAGTCCCTTTGAGGATCCTAAGGATGTACTGAAACATGCTTCATCTTTTGTCATTTCTTGGAAGGGACATCAGTGCTAATAAATACTGGAGGTTCCGACCCTTGACAAGATTCAGTAAAACTACCCAGAACCTCCTTGAAAAACCTTAAACTGAACAAAACACTCGCTAGGACCCTCTGAGACAAATCAAACTATGGTTTCCCCTCAAAGTCTGCAGTAGATGCCTACAAAGCCTCAGAGGACGTGCAGAAAGATGGTCCTATGCTGGTCATTGACAGGGTCGTGGCAGAGGAATTCAATATGGATAATGAATGGCATACAGAGCTATTCCTCTCTTCTAGAGAAATATCTGGTGGCAGCTGGACAGCTAAAGAATCTGACCAAGACTTCTTGGACTTGTTCCTAACTTGAATATCTCGGGGTTATGAGGTTCCACCACTTCACCCTGGGCTAAATGTTTAACCCACTGGTTTTCAAGATAAGTGGCCAGAGAAGACAACTAGCTTCTGAGTGTCTTAGGCAGAAATGCCTTACAGATACTACAAGGAGTATGGTTGTGGGAAGCAGGCAAACAAAAGAGACACTGTTCATGATGATTGTTATGGGAACTATACCTCAAACACTGACATTATCCCTTCTTGGATAACATGAACTGTAAGTAAGCAAAATAAATATAAGACGAAAGAAAAGAAAAACAAAAACTCAACCTCAACTTGTACAGGTATTTCACACAGCAATAAGGAGTTTGAAGCAATAATGGTGTTCGGACTGGCAGCAAAGACGTTCTGGCTAACTGCAGCTATATGTCACTTTTGCTTCCTATGTCCTGTGTGGGGAGCGTATGTGTGACGTACAGCACATACAAGATCATAAGGCTTTGGTACACTTGCTGAATGTCAGGCAGCCTTGGACAGGAGATCCCCACAGTCAAGAACACTGCAACAGTGATACAAAACGATATCCAAGAACACCTCTGCTGATTATTAGGATCCTGAGCAGGTACGACAAGGCTTTACTCAAGGCTTATTCAATGCCCTGGTGGATCCTGAGCAGGTACGACAAGACTTTACTCAAGGCTTATTCAATGCCCTGACGGATCCTGAGCAGGTACGACAAGGCCTTACTCAAGGCTTATTCAATGCCCTGATGGATCCTGAGCATGTATGACAAGGCCTTACTCAAGGCTTATTCAATGCCCTGATGGATCCTGAGCAGGTACGACAAGGCTTTACTCAAGGCTTATTCAATGCCCAGACAGATCCTGAGCAGGTACGACAAGGCCTTACTCAAGGCTTATTCAATGCCCTGATGGATCCTGAGCATGTATGACAAGGCTTTACTCAAGACTTATTCAATGCCCTGACGGCCTTAAAACCTCATCAAGGTGTTTCAGTCCCTGCTACCGCAGTCCTCCACTCCAGTGAAGAGGGCAAGGGAATCATTCATCTGTAGAGGATTCAGATGCAAGGGTGGGATCCCCTTGCTTAGTTTTCTCAATTCCTTCTTCCCTGAATTATGGGTCTGAGAAGGAGGTTGCCCTGACTACAGAGTCCTTGTAGGAATTATCTTAAGGGGACACAGTCTCTTGGATGAAGGAGTATTTCAAATAGGACTCTTCCCAAATTTCTGAGGTTCAACAAAAGGTACTATGGCATCCTTCAGATGTTATCCACTAAACCTTCTGCTATTCCTTCTGTCTTACCAGTTCTTCTGGATACCTTTTCTGCTGCCTCAGTGGTTCACGATTCCCAGTCACTTGCCCCTAAGAAAATGGATGAGTTCTACAAGGTGCCAGATGGCAAGTATGTAAGTGTCCCTCAGCTGACCCTTCTGTGGTGGCAGTCTGTACTGAACAAGCCTTCTAAGCTGGGTCTATATTAAGTTATCGAAAAGACCTTACATCGATCGGCTTTTCATCGACCCATAAAAGTCGAACGCTAATAACAGCGAACACCCAAATGAGCGACTTCTTTCTCTGAGAAAGAAACTGCTTGGCCATCCATGTGAGTTTGCCCTTTTCCCCACTGTAGTGTGATCTTGGAGTTGGTATATTTAGGAAGGGGAGTGTGGGCCCACATTGGGGGGAGGCGAACCCTTCCTCTTTGTAATGTTTAAAGTAGTGTGCAGTTTATGGTAGGGCTAGCGATTTCTTTCCCAGGGAAAGAAATCGCTCATTTGGGTGTTCACTATTATTAGCATTCAACTTTTACGGGGCGATGAAAAGCCATTCGATACAATGGCTTTTCGATAATGTAATATAGACCCTTCTAAGTACATGCCCTCTTCCAAGCTCCTTCCTTCAGATAAGAATAGCAGGGCTATGAAGAGAATAGATAAAAACGTGCAAACTGCTACTACTTTGGCTTTTTGTGCCATCAGTTACAACACCTGTACGACCAGGGATGTTTTTACCCTCTTGACTCAGGGTTCTATGGCTGTTTCTGACCTCCCTAATTCTGAGGGTAAGGTTTCTGTGCTCTCCATGATTGGGGCCACTTCTCTAGTTACTCACTACTCCATTAAATGCAGCTATTATGTTGCTGAAGCCTCTTCTAGGGCTGCTACCTTCAGGTCTGTTATGAAGCACTATTATTGGTTTCATTTGCAGGCTTTGCCATATGATATTAAAGCCAAGCTGTTGGATGCCCCTCAAGATAACAGAAATCTCTTTGGGACTGCTGCTTGTTTAAATCCTTTTAGGATAACAGCAAGGCTATGCAGGATCTTAAGCATATTTTTCTGTATCTTATCCCCAACTTCCTGAGGAATGATCTTTCAGTCTGCATTTGTTGACAGGCAGCCAGATCAGTCCGCTAAAGGCAAAAAGGGATTCAGAAGGGTTCCTCCTGATATGTCTAGTCAGACTCCTCCTACTTAGATGCTTTACTTCCAGAACAGATTTATCTGTAGTTAGCTGAAGTGTTTGTGTTGTCTGCATTGCTCTGAATATCACTCATCTCTGCATTTAATTTTGATTTGAAGCTCTTTACTTAAGGCTTGATCACATCTATTTTGTATCTTATTCTAGCCTTACATTTGTTTTAAGTTTCCTCTCAGTCCCATCTCATCAGCTTATTCTACTGAGTAGAGAGAGAGATCATTTGGGAGGGGAGGGCCCACTGGCCACCCCTTATTTTCTCAACCTTGAATCGTGCTTCGTCCCATCCCACTTAACCTTTAAAAAATGCAATTTATTCATCTACTTTAACTGTATTTGTGTTTTGTCCTACTCTATTTTGCTTTTGCAGCTTGTTCTTAAAAGTACTCAATTGCATTTATTCTGCTGCATTTATCACTGCTTGTTAGTAGCCTGATTAAATTGTAACTGCTATTCTAAACCTTTTGGTTTAAGCACTTGGGCTTTGGGCTAGTTATTTTACATTAAAGAGGTCTCTGGTCTACACTCTTGTGGCAGGAGAGGTGGCTTACATCCTTCTAAGATGGGAATTGCTGGTTGAAAGCTTGGTGTCTGTTATTTTAAAAGCATTTTAGTTCTGGTTTAAGCACTTGGGTTTCAGGACAGTTATTTTACATTAAGAAGGTTTGTGGTCTGCACTCTTGTGGGAGGACAGGATAGATTATGCCCTGCTGGCTGGGAATTTCTGGTTGAAGGCTTATTTTGCCTGCTTATTTGAATTGTTTCTTTCTGAAATTGGTGTCCTTTGTTTGCTGTAGCATAGACTAGATTCAGACCTGCTAAATCTAGCTCTGTTTGTATAACTTGAGCACTAGTCCAGGTCATTGGTTTTTGGAGAGGGTTTCTGTGCACCCTAGTGGCAGGAGTGTGCAGTTAGAAATTGTCTGATTGAAGACTGCTGGAACAGGGCTCAGGTTTGAGTTTTTTTTATTGGTTAATTTGTATAAATCAGTTTGCTCTTGTTTGCTGCTGTTATATTCAAGTGTGTATCTGTTCTCCTGTGTTAGATCAACCTAAACAGAGTTTAAATATCTTTAGCGTAGTTTGATTTCATGTTTTGCTGTATCCAGATCTGTGTGTGTGATTCCGGTGTTTCCTGCTACATCACCTTGTGTTGGCTAGGGCCTGCCTGCACTTAGTGGGAGTAAGTGAACTGGTTAGAACTGGTCTGGCATACGGTGTTGAGCTAACAGCTCAGGGACAAGGGTTGATTGGTCAATTCCAGTGTTTCTAATTTAGTTTCATTTTTGTGGTATTTAAACCCAGCATTTGCATGGCTTTGTGCTTGTTTACCCGTTGTGCACCGCCAGTGTGCTGTTTTAACCCTTTGCGAGGTATATCAGTTGCATTTTTTCCCTACCAGCACTCCTGTGTGAGTGAGACCCTCCCCTGCAGCTACTGTATTGATTTTATCCAGCTCTGCTCACACGTGTAGGTACCTTCCTCAGATAGTACCCACTCTACTATCCCTGACCTCTCTTCCACATATTCTGATAACCATGGACAGACAATTTCCTATGGTTTCTCCTGCTAGTCTGGTTGATACGGGCATCTTGAGACAGTGTAGCAACTGCCTTATGTACACAGATGACCCTTTACTACTACCACTTAGGAACACATTAAGCACCTAGAATCCTTGCTCTCTCCATCACAAGCCAGTACATCTGGCACTGAGAATGCTGTCTGCACAAACACTATGAACACCACACCTCTAACACCACCCACATCTGTACAACACACTCCTACATATGTGGGGCTTCTCAACAAAAACTTACCTAAACAAGAGAGACTTCCAAAGCAAAAACACACACGAACATCACAACCCAAAGCACCAAGCATCAAACATACTATACACATCTGTGTCTCACAGCCTCTAAGGCCCAGCCACAAACCCAACATACTAGTCACAGGAGACTCTATTGTGAGACACATAGATGTGCCCCTCACCAGGCTAGACAAGGAGAAAGTCACAGTATGTTGCTTGTCAGGTGCTAGAATCCATCATATCATGCATGCACTCAAGTCTCTTAACAAAAGGTAATGTTATGACTCTACTACAGTCTATGTTGGTGTGACTGTCATAAGACATACCTCTCTGGACTATATGAAGACAGACATGACTGAGCTCGCTGAATATGTGTCCCAGGCAGGTATGTCCCTAGCCTTAAGCAGCATCCTACCATCACACAGAATGATGCCTCAATACAAACAGAAAATGATCGACTTTAACAATTGGCTTATTTTCTGGTGTCATTCCAAGGGGATCCAGTACTTAACAGTCTGGGAGGACATGCCTGGCAGACCATGATGTTTTGCCAGAGATGGCCTTCATCTGTCACCCTTCAGCTTCTGACAAAGGCTCTTGTCTCCCCCACAGTGCCTTTTTAGGCAGAATCATGAGCAAAAAATTATCAGCATGAAAAATTCTTCTCAATGAAATTTAAAGGTCATGCTGCTAAATGGTAGAAGTCTTAGCATGCAACTGCACTCACTGCAAGCATTTCTTGCCCTTGAGGATGCTGGCATTTGTGCAGTCACTGAACCCTGGTTCATAGCTGTGGAGAGCACCCCACCCTTACCAGGTCACTCATCCTACCATACTTTCAGAAACCAAATGGAGGGCTACAAAACCAAAAGAGGTGGAGCTTCAACATTTATCGAAGACATACACACCTCCAGGCTGGTCAAACGGTATGACACACAGGAGACACTCCAAGTACAGTTAACTGTTGACAAAGCACCTACTCAAATCATAGCTAGCTACAGACCCCCAACCATGGCTCAAGACACCCACTCAACCTATCTGGACTTACTTAAATCCATCAAGATTCACCCCTGCACCCTGATCCTGGATGACATTAACTACCCAACCATAGAGTTGAAGACCTATTCTAGCCCAAACTTGAACGCCCAGAGATTCCTCAACTTCGTCAATGCCAATGCATTGAATAAGCTGGTTGACACCCCTACAAGAGGTGAAAATATCCTGGACATGGTCCTAACCAACATGAGTAGCCACTGTAGCACCCCTACAGTGTTGTCATCCTTGGTAAGATTCGACCATAAAGCGATCACTTTTGAAGTCACCATCTCCTCTAAACCACTCCCCGTCAGGGTCAACTGAAGAAACTAATTCAAAGCTACTACAATCTCCTCAGAGGAGGTACAAGCAGCTTCACAACCACCGTCCCTTCAGCTGGAACTAGCACTAATGTCCAAGCCTACACCAAAATACTATATGAGAACCTACATAGCTGTTTGGACTCGGCAAAACCTGACAGGACCAAATCATCTTCCTCAAGGAAGAGCAAACCTGTCTGGTGGACAGCAGCAATAAACAAACTCTACAATAAACAGGAAAAAAAATCGCTGTTCATGATCAAAAAGGAGCTGGTGGCAAATTGGAAGCAATCTTTCCTTTGTCTGAACAAGCAAATAAGGTCACTGGTGAAATGGTTTAAGGCTAACCAAGTCCAAACTGGCCACATCCACTAAGGACAATCACAAGGCCTTCTTCACATATGTCTGCAATCTCAAAAGTAACACCAAAATGTGCTCTGAACTGGTGGTCAATAACACCACATACACAAATGCCATAGATATAGCCAACCTGCTGGCAGACAGGCAGCCCCCTCCCCTCATCACCAGGGAGCAGGTCCTTAATGCCCTCTCAAAGGCAAAAAATAGTGTCTCCATGATAACTGATAACAACCCTGGCTGTATCCTACGGGTCTATATTAGGACGTCGAAACGCTGTAACATCAAACATGTCAACACCAACAAGTATTCAGCAAAAATGCACTTCCACGATTCAATGAATACTTCAAGGACAAATAAATACTTGCCCCCAAACCAATGAACAAAATCTACCTAAACCAAACCCACCCACATGGGGGGATGTGCTGCCCCACACCCCCCTAACTAAATATACCAACTCCAAGATCGCACTACAGTGGAGAAAAGGGCAAAACTGTGCAGTTGGCAAACTACATCTTTGCTCTTGAAATATTCAGCAAATCGCGGAAGTGATTTCTGATGAATAATTGCCTGTGTTGAGGTGTTCCTTGTTACGACGTTTTGACGGCATCATACAGACACGTATCCTACATGAATTCAGGCATGAGCATCAGCTCTATTAGACACCCTATTCAACCAAAGGCTGAGCATCGGCTTCAGCCCAGCTGAATGGAGGACAGCCACTGTCATCCCGCTACACAAAGATTGAGCGTCCACTGACCTAGGCAATTATAGGCCCATCAGCCTAACTAGCCTGATCTGCAAGGCCATGGAATGCATTATCATGGACCTTATAAACAAGGGCATTGGCAACCTCCAAACTCTTGACCCCACACAGTTTGGTTTTGTTAAAGGGAGAGCATGCCTGTTAAACTTGGTTGACTTCTTCGAAATAGTCACCAAAGTCATGGACGAGGGGGAGAATGTGCACACTGCCTACCTTGACTTAGCCAAAGCCTTTGATACTATTCCCCACTCAGGCATAATAGATCCGAGCTAGGCATCAAACTATATGTTACCAGATGGGTAGTTAAATGGCTCACTGACAGAACCCACTCAAAGTAGGAGAAGCCACCTCTAGTAGCAGACCTGTAATGAGCGGTATACCCCAAGGATCGGTATTGGGGTCGCCACTGTTTGGGATATACTTTTCTGAGATGCAAGCCAAAACCAGTGGTCTATGGCTGACCAAGTCTGCAGATGACTGCAAGCTGGGTGCTGTCTTAAATTCCCCTAGTGATGCAAACATCTTCCAAGAGGGCCTTACCCATACTAATGACTGGTGCCAGAAGCATGACCTCAAACTGAATGCCAAAAAATGCATCTTTATTCCCACTGGGAAAAATGGCATCGGCACTAATTATCAAATTAATAACTTACTAAGCACGCAATCAGTTTTGCAGAACTTGGGCACCCAGGTTGATAGCAACCTCACTTTTGACTACCACATTGCCTCTACTGTATGGAAGACTTTATACATGGCCAACTTCATAAATAAAGGTATTTTAGCCAGAAACAAGGATGTCAAAACATCCCTGTAATCCTCCCTTATCAGACCTGTTATCGAGTACAATGCCCTCTTCGGCATGTACTTTGCCAAGCACATGCAGCAGATGTAAAGACCACAGAGGTTCCTCACCAGGAAAATCCAGAGTCTCAATCACTGATCCTATACAGATAGGCTAAAAGCCCTATCCCTCTACTCATTCTCATACAGACTGCTCAGAGGTAACCTGTGTCTGGAATACAAGACCATCTCAAACCCAGCCTTGATGGAGTTGCTGCATATTCATAAGACAAACTCCACTCGAACAACCCGCACACAAGGCCTTAACCTGGTCTGTGACATTAACAAAACTTTTTGGAGGGATAGATTTGTGTCCCAAAGACTTTCCCATATGTGGAACTGACTCCCTCTCCATGTCAAGCAGAGTACCTCTCTAGCCCTCTTTAAGTGGAACTTGGACAACTGGATGGGAAACAGAAATCACACCCCTGGGATTCCATCTGTGTCCCTGCTGGACAGGGGATACAGGCACTGACTTTGAGGGAACATGGACAAAAGTCTTGGCTAGGCTTATAAGGACTTCCAGGCCAATATCTTAGTATCATCCTCTGAACCTATTACATTTTGTCCAAGTTCCCTCAGCTACGTCTCCTTGTCCCTCAGGCTTTCCCTATCCTTTCCAAACTGGCAGCTGATTACCATGACCTCAGACTCTTGAGTTCTGCCCATTACCTGTCAGAGCTAGTTAATGGTGTGGAAATCTCTCCCTTCTGTCTCAAGCAATCCTCAGCCTCCTGTGGACCAACTTCTGTCTCAAGCAATCCTCAGCCTCCTGTGGACCAACTTCTGTCTCACGCAATCCTCAGCCTCCTGTGGACCAACTTTCCCATTTTCCAAAGTTCTGTCTGTCCCTACTGGACCAGGGAACCATTTAGTTGGTTCCCCCCTTCCAACTGGGAAGGGGCTTTTACTCCAGGATGTTCTTAGGTCCCTGAAAAGAGGCCACTTGGAGACCTATTCTGGAGCTCTCTTTCTTTTTCTCAAAACATTTCCCAATGTGCCTTTTTTTTCCAGATGCCATATTTTCAAACACTGTTTCCTCTGTTGCTCTCTTCAGCCTTTTTTGGTCTGTCTGGATCTCAACTATGTCTATCCCTATATTCTCATTCACCCTCTAGTCAGGATATATTTACAATTTCCTGTTTTTTTCCCTATCATTTTCAGTTCTATTTGCCCTCTGACCTCCATACCGCCCAAAGATTACTCACCAAATGCTTCACTTCTGAGACTGCTTTTTGCAGGCTTAAAGGCATTCATTCAGATTTTTCCTTATCTGGATGACCTGCTGATTCTAGCTCCTTCTCCCAGCAGCTTCTTACAGGACATCCATTTCACCATTCTTCTCCTGCAGAGCTTGAGGTTCAATATCAACCTCAAGAAATCTGTCCTCACACACTCTTAAGATCACGTTCCTTGACTGCAAGATTCAGACCATTTCAATGCTGGCTTCCCTTCTAGATGCAAAGGTCTTGCCCTTAACAGGATTCTTCTAGTCTCTTCTTTCCCATGCTCTATCTCAATCAGAAAATGTCTTCATGCTGTGGAATTCATGGCTTCCACAATCCCCATGCTTCCTATTGCCACACCTCAATGGTACCTGAAGTCGGTTTGGCTTCAACACTGCCATCCTCTGGAATTCTGTGTACCCATCCCTTCCTTGTCTCAAGCTTGAACTTCAGCGTTGGATTCAGCACCTTGTTCTCAATATAGGTCTGCCCTTTCAGGCTCTGGTTCCTTCTGAAGAGTTGTTCACAAATGGCTCAGACCTGGGATGGGGGGCTTCGTGCAGCCTTAACAAAGTTCAGGGTCTCTGGTCCCCTCACCAGAAGTCAAAGCATGTCAACACTCTTCACACCATGTTTCTTCTTGGTCATCTGAAGTCTTCCACAGACACCACCACCACCATGATGTCGTATGTAAACAAATGGAGGGCACAAAGTCTAATCTTCTTTGCAGATTAGCTCTTCAGGCCTACAGTTTAGCTGTCAACTATTAGATGACTCAGCGGGGTATTCAAGTACTATTTTGCCTCCACTATAAACAGGCAAATTACTGTTGTCTGTTTAAAAGCATCAAGTCCCCTGACTTAGAAGGTGGTCACCCTATCCTTTCCATACAGGGAGATGTTTTTGCATGCTTTACCTCCCCTTTCTCTGCTGTCAGGGGTCCTACAAGACTCCACAAAAATCTTGTTAGTGCCTCTCTTTTGGTTCAGACACACTGGTTCCCCCTGCTTGTTCCATCTGGCCAAGGGCATTCACCACAAGTTACCTCACCAGGTGGGCCTACTCTCACAAGACAAGGGCTCTCTTATCCATCATCATTTGCTACTCCAAGTGACTTTGTGGGCTATAGGGATTTGATCCTCTTTAGGCACCCTTTTCTGAGGATGTGCTTCAGATTTTACAGGAGGCCATAAAACCAAATACCAAAAAATATGTGTCCAAATGGAAGAGATTTTCTGTTTGGTGTCTCTCTCATCTCCAGGATCCTTCTCTATTGGGGAGTCCCTTTAGTTCTCTCTTATCTGTGTGAGTTGCCCCAGGCTGGCTTGGTCTATTTTTCAGTCAAGACCCTTTTGACAGCAATTTCTGCCTGTCTGGCCTTGAATCCTCATTTGGTTGCTTGTTTTGAGGTCAAACAATTCCTTACATACCAGACTCCCCAATAAAGCCTATTCCTCCCTCGTGGGACCTTAATTTTGTTTTGGAAAAACTGACATGGGCTCCCTTTCAGCCTGTAGATTCAGGTTCCCTGCAACATTGCACCTGGAAGGCTGTCTTGTTGTTGGCCCTTACTTCAGCCAAAAGGGTCTCAGAGGTCCAGGCCCTTATGGCTGTTCCTTCTTTTGTAGTTTTTATATAGAGATGGTGCCTTTTCAGACAAATCCTTTTCTGTATAAGGTGGTAAATTAAGCTGTCCCTTAATCACCCAAATCAGCTTCCTTCCAGTTTTCCTTCCCCACAGTTTGTTAGCAAGAAGGTTCTTCAGACCTTGGATTTACACGGGCAGCTCTGGTATTACTTAGATAAAACTAAAGAATGTTCACAATTCTGAGCAGCTTTTTGTTTCTTTTCATCTCAGGACATTCGGTTTAGCTGTCTCCAAGCAAACCAACTCCTCCTGGATTTCTAAGACCATTTCCATTTGTTACTCTTTTCATGAAAAATGGCTTTCTACCTCTGTAAAGGTACATTCTATCACAGCAGCTGCCTATTTATGTGCTTTCTTGAAGGGTTAGGACACTAATTCCACCCTTCAGGCTGCTACTTGGTCTCCTGTTCATAGTTTTACTAAACATTATAAGTTAGATGTTGTTTCTGGGGCCAGGGCTGGTTTTGCTAAGGCCATCCTGCATGGTTTTGTTGAGAGCTCATCTCAGCCTTTCTCCTCCAAGTCAGCTTCCCAAGGTTTTGTACTCTCCCTTCTGTTAAGAATACTGCAATAGAGACATGGAAGGACGTAGTACAGCTGTGTAAAATTGTACCATAACAGCAGATGTCCTTCTCTTCACTGTGCAGTACTGAGTCCCTCCCTCCTTCCCTTATTCTTTTAGGTCCTCTCTTTGGGTGCCTTTGTGACTGAGAAGTTACCGCTCTCTTTTCTCTATATATTTTTTCTTCAGTATGTGTATGTGCTCCTTTGTCCTCAGGAGGATGCCTTCTCTCCTGGGGAAATTCAATTCTGGGTAATTGTGCCTGTACATCACCTTTATTTATTTCCAGTTGGTTTACCAGGATAAGATTGGTGCAGAGAGCATATGTATGACGCATGGTACAAATAAAATCTTGAAGGCTTTGGTACACTGACAGATGTTGAGCTAGCGTGGCAGGAAATACCTTCTAAGAATACTGCAACAGTGAAGAGAAGGGCATCTACTGTTGTGTTAAGATTTTACACAATTGTACTTTACCGAACCATAGGTTCATAGATGTTTACTACGCTAATAGCCCTGGAGCCTTTACAGACCTAGCCCAAAAAAATTTGCCCAGGCACCACGCCATCCAATGTTAGCTCACAGTGCTCCTATCCAGTAGGGCAACTGGAATGATCCCTGGAGTGAACTTTCTGTTACCTATCCACTTGTCAAGATTTCTCTTGAAGACAGCCAGTGAGGTGCTCTGCTTGACATGAATGGGAGGCTTATTCCAGAGTATGGGTAGTCTGTGGGAGATGAATCTAGCCCTCCAGCATGTTCTGTCAATTGTGGTAATGAGGTTATGATCTCTGGAGTGTGTAGTGCAGGGGGATTTGGATTTCTTTAGGTGCAGCTTTTCAAGTAGGGTTGGGTCAGACATGGCTTTGTAAGTCTAGCAGAGATCACCTCTAAGTAGGCGATAAGAGACTGAAAACAGCTGAAGTTTCTGGAGTCTGTCCATGTATGACATGTGTCTAAGGCCTAGGATACTTTTTGTGAGGTACTTTTGTGGCCTCTCCAGCTGTGATAAGTGTCTGGTCAGCTACATGCCAAACAAGGCATTATATTCAATGATTGGCCTAATGAGGGATGAGTAGAGAGGAATGATGATCTCTTTCTTCCTGGATGTGAAACCTTTGGTTATAAGATGTGCCACATAAAAGGACTTTCTGACCACAGTGGCAATGAGTGGTCGAAGGTGAGGTGGCTGTCGACCTGGGTGACCAGATCTGTTATGGCCCCTTCAGTGTTCAGTGAGCTCCCATCAACATGGTAATTCATGGGAACTGGGATGACAACTCATTTTTTGGTGTTAAAATTCAGGCCATGGTTCCGACACCAGTCACTCGTCTCAGAGAGGCCCTTTTATAGGATGTCTGCATCACTTGGGAAGGTGTTAATGACTCCTAGCTTGCAGTCATCAGTGAACCTGGTCAGCCAGAGTCCTTCTGTGCTGGCCTGGACTTCTGAGAGGTAGATGCCAAAGAGGAGAGGGCCCAGGACCGAGACCTGTGTGACTCCATTCATGACTACTCAACAGTCTGACTTTGAATCCGCAACTTTCACTCTGTGGGTCCTGTATGTGAGCCAATTTGCAACCCACCTAGTAATGTAAGGAATGATGCCTAGTTCGGTGAGTTTATCAATGATACCCAAGTGGGAAATGGTGTCAAAGGCCTTAGCCAGGTCAAGATAGGCTCTATGCACTGCCTTACTCTCATCCACAGCCTTGGTGACTGCCTTGAAGAAGTATGGAGGGAGACTCTGGGCATGCCAACTTTGTGGGCAAAATTGATTGTATTCTTTGTTAGGGGGGGGGTTAACCTTTGGAAGGTAATTTCTTAAGGCATGCCCCAAATTTTTTAATGCTTTTTTGGGCTAGGCATGTTTTCCGGGTTTTTGCTCCCTTTTTTAAAGAATTTTGGGGGGGGGGGGGGGGGGGGGGGGGGGGGGGGGGGGGATACCACCGCCTTTGAAAAAAGGGGGGTTTTTCAGATTTTACCAGCTGAGGTTCTGTAGCAGCTATGACTTGTA
>NC_056744.1:1808141242-1808212728 GCF_019279795.1 Protopterus annectens
CTGTATTAAGGGGGCTGCCGCCGATGTGGTAATTTGTGTGTGTTTTGTTTTTCCCAAATGGGATGACTATGCATTTTTTGGCATTTAGCTTGAGGCCACGACTGACACCGGGTGTCTGTCTCAGTAAGGCCTTTTTGGGGGATGTCCCTGTCAGCCGGAGAGTCAATTATGGCTCCCAGTTAGCAGTCATCGGCAAACTTGGTTAGCCATAGTCCTCCTGTGTTTGCCTGTACTTCTGAGAAATATATGCCGAACAGTAGGGGACCCAGAACCAAGCCTTGCGGGACACCACTTGTGACTGGTTTAGAGTCAGACCTGGAGTCCGCTATTCTTACCGTGTAAGTTCTGTCTGTAAGCCAGTTGGCAACCCATCTTGTGACGTAGGGGTTTATGTTCAGGCTGGTGAGTTTTTCTACAATACCCGAGTGAGGAATGGTGTTGAATGCCTTGGCGAGATCAAGGTATGCTGTGTGAACCACCTTTCCCTCATCTATGGCCTTGGTAACTGTCTCAAAGAAGTCAACCAGGTTAGTAGGCATGATCTGCCCTTAACAAAGCCAAACTAGGTCGGGTCAAGTGTTTGGAGGTTCCCAATGTCTTTATTAATAAGTTCCATGATGATGCGCTCCATAGCCTTGCAGACCAGGCTAGTTAGGCTTATGGGGCGATAGTTACCAGGGTCAGATGTGACCCCTCCTTTGTGGAGTGGAATAACCATTGCTGTGCGCCATTCTATGGGCACGTAGCCTGTGGAGAGGCTGAGGTTGAACAGCATGTTTAGGTGGGGGGTAAGTTCATTCTGTAGTTTGTGCAAGACGCAGCCTGGGACACTATCTGGCCCCACTGATGCTGTGTTTTTGGCTTTTGAAAGGGCTGTTTTCAACTGTGCTTCTGTGATTTCTGGGACACTACACTTTTCCGGTATTGTTGTGGGCCCTTTTGGAGGTGAGAGGGAGGTGAAGTTTGCACTGAATCTATCTGCCAGTATGTTGGCAATATCAGTAGGTTCAGTATATTTTGTGCTATTTTGCACTATCTCACAGCAAATCTGTGAGTTGCCACTTAGATTCTTGACATAGCTAAAGAAGGCTTTGTGGTTATCTTTTGAATCCTTGGCTATTTTTCTTTCGAAGTTAGCCTTGGATGATTTTATGAGGGACCTTAGTTTCTTACTGATACTGATGTCTTTCCTTCTTGGGATTTGCTTTTTTTTCTGAACTAGTTTCCCTTTTTTTTCTGAACTAGCTTCCTCCTTTTGTTGTATAACCTGTTTATAGCAGGGGTCCACCAGACTGGTTTCCTTCTCTTAGGGGAGTGAGTCTTGGTTTTACTAGGGATGGCACGATCCATGCATCCTTGTAGGTGCTCATAGAGTGCAATTGTAAAGGATTCTGCATCTTGGACAGTGTTATCCTTTAGCGTGGGGGCTGTGAAACTTACCACCTCTGCCTTAAGTAAGGTGAAGTTTGCTTTAGAAAAGTTTTTCACTGTGGTTTCCTTGGTTGGGGGTGGTGGTGGGGTGTGGACATCCAGGGTGATTAGTTTATGGTCTGATCTAACCAGTGACGGGTTGACCTCCGGTACGGAGCACCTGTTGCCCATGTTGGTAATGACCAGGTCCAATATGTTGTGGCCTCTGGTATGGGAGTTTACCAGCTGATCCAGGGCATTTGAGTTGATAAATTCCAGGAAGCGCTGAGCCTGGGAGTTTGTACTCAAGTAGTTTTCCCAGTTAATGGTAGGGTAATTGAAATATCCCAAGATCAGGGTGTTCGGTAGGACCTTCATGTTTTCCAGTGTCTCCATAAAAGGCGGAGTGGTGGTCCTGGGTCATGGAGGGTGATCTGTAGCAGGCCACAATTTGCATTGTAGATTTGCCCGATGTTAGTTGCACATGGATGATCTTAGAGGTATCATGCTGCGCCACTAACCTGGAGGTGTGGGTATCCTTGATGAATATGGATACACCCCCTCCTTTTGTGTTTTGGTCCGTGTTCTGTGGCTGAAATGTGTGGTATGAGTTGTAGCCCAGTAGTGCTGGAGTGCTCTCTGGAGCCTTGAACCAGGTTTCAGTTACTGCACAGATGTCGACGTTCTCCATACTTAGGATTAGTATTACAAACAAACTGTCACAACTAGACATAAATTCTGATGTAAAACTTTGGATAGGAAATTACCTCACAAATAGAACACAGGAAATATGGCTGGGCAGCCCCATGGACTTAAAAGAGATTTGAACCAACCGAGTACCCAAGGTTCCGTCCTTGGCCCACTCCTCCCTAGCATCTTCTTCTTAGAGGTCACAGCCAATACACACAGCTTATGACTTACAAAGTTTACAGATGGTTGCAAACTTGCAGCCATGATTAACTACTTTGAAGACACAAAGATTCTCCAAGAAGGCATATCTTAAAAGCTGGTACCATATTCAAGGGCTAAAACTGAATGCCAAGAAATTTATAACTGTAACCTTCAGCAAACAACACACATTGTGTAGTTATCACATTGACAACTTACCTTTGAAAGTTAATCCTGCAGTTAGGGATCTGGGAATCTATTTTAAACACCATGTATCCACTAGTGAAATTAAGTCTTTCATTGCACAGCTTATATCAAAATGTATGGTATACACTTCCAGATATATCATAGCTTCACTTTATTCATTAGTCATTCCGCTAAACACTATGTCCACTTTGGTATGTATTTATACAGATGCCGGTCACACTCAGAGCGTCCACGCCACTTTCTCAAAAAAACAGTGGAATTAATCATAAAAGCTATGCTGACTGTCTCATAACCCTATCCCTCTTCGTGGAATCTTAAAAGGACTGTGCGAGGCAACAACTGCCTAGCATATACAACTTCAGGTTAGGAAATCGCAAATTCACCCTTGTTAAGCACCTTTTTCCCTCATGGATAGTGGAAGCATGTAAACATCCAAAATTCACTAGTTATAAACACCTATGGGCACTAGTGTGTACACTATATAAGGACTTTATGCCTAGGCTTCATACAATCCTCACAGATCACTAGCGTAATAAGAACCTATAAATCTGTAAGTAAAAATCTGATAATGCCCCCACCCCCCCAAAAAAGAGAAAAATGAATTTCTGGATTAATTCCTTATTTATTCCCAGTTCAACTTTGTAGATCACCACACGGGAAAAGTTACACGTTTCTGTCACTACAGTCACATTCCCACAAATTAAAGAAGACAAAAAAAAAAAAAGTTTAGCAGTTATGTAAAGAAAAGTGCTTAACTTTCTTTAAGTATTCATAGTAGCGTAGTGAGAAAAGCATATCCCAGATGACTGGAGAAGAAGCATACTCGTGCAAATGTACAAGAACAAAGGGGACATCCACAATTATGGGCAGTACAGAGGCATCAAACTCCTATCACACTGTATTAAAGTTCTGGAGAGGGTGACGTGATAAATGGAAACGCAGAGTTGTTGTTTCTTTCGGCTTTTCCCGGTTAGGGGTCGCCACAGTGGAACTCCGGTTTGCTAATGATTGGCAGTAGATTTTTACGTGCCGGGTTGCCAGCCCTGACACACAACCTTCAACGAAGGTACGCCCATTCACGCATATCTCTACACAGAAGACACTATAGCTGAGAATCGAGCAGGGCAACGTCTATCTGTGAGTAGAAGAGTGTAAGATGGGAGATGAGCAGTTTGGATTCAGATCAGAATGCAGTATAACTGACCCAATGTTTGCAGTGAGACAGATGCTTGAGAAGAAGCTAGAGATGAGGAAACAGTCCATCTGGGCATTCCTAGACTTGCAGAAAGCAAATGACAAGGTCCCAAGAAAGCTGAACTGGGCAGTACTGTGGTGGTTTAAAGTCCCAGAAAGATTGATAGAATTAGTGCAGGCTATGTACAAGGACCCAATGACTCAAGTACGAACAGTGTTCAGCCTCACAGAGGGGTTCCCAGTGGGAACTGGTGTACACCAATGTTCAGCTCTGAGCCCACTGCTGTTCATACTGGAAAGAACAAAATTGCTGTATGCAGATGATGTGACATTACAGTCAGACCCTGAGCAAGAACTGCAGCAAAGGATAGGGGAATGGAATGCAATGTTTGTTTGTGTCTTTCATCTTTTTCCCGGTTAGGGGTCGCCACAGCAGAACTCCGGTCCGCTAATGATTGGTAGAAGATTTTTACGTGCCGAGTTACCAGCCCTGACGCACAACCTTCAACGAAGGTATGCCCCTTCATGCATGACTCCACACAAAACACGCTTTAGCTGAGAATCGAACGGACGTCTTGCTGTGAGTCGACAATGCTACCGCAGCACCACCACCGCAGTACCAAAGGCAAATGGGATGAACCTAACCACAGATAAGACAGTAATAATGGCAGCAAACTGGGAAAATCAGAAGCTGAAAATTGAGATAAAAGGAAAGATAGTGGAACAGGTAAATAGCTTCAAGTATCTGGGAGGGGGGTGAGGAGAAGGGAAGTCTGAATGAAGAGGTCAAAGTTAGAATCAGAGGGGCTACAGCCAAATGGCATAAAATCTCAGGTGTAGTTGATGACAGAAGAATGCCAAAGAATTTGAAAAATAAGGTGTACAAAACAGTGGTGCAACCAGTACCACTGTACAGTTCAAAAACCTGGGCAATAAAGGCAAAGCAGATGAAGGCGCTAGAGGTGATGGAAATGAAGTGCCTGAGAAGGGTGGTACGATGCACAATGTGGGACAGAAGAAATGACAACATAAGAGCAGAAGCCAAAGTAGTTCCAATTGTAGAAAAGATCAAAGAGAACAGATTACGGTGGTTCGGACTCATGCAGAAAAGCAGAAGACAATCTGGTGAAGAAGATTTGGGACAGACAGGAAACGAGGATGTCTAGCAAACAGGTGGATGGAATGTGTGAAAGATCTGCCACAGTCAGGCACAAGTGTTGAAGAAGGCAGAAGTGTGCAATTGAATCGAGAGAGATGGCGACAGTTAATGCGATACCCCGACCCTATGTAGAGAATAGGAAAAAGGGGGTAGCTGGTGATGATGATGAGATAAAGGAAAGTGCTTAAATAGGTTCCGCAACATAACCACACATCATAACTTCAGTTTTAGTAATGCTTATCTATAATAAAATACAAAATATTAATTTAAAAACAAAACTCATTTATTTTATTACTGAAATGAAACATACATAGTGGTAAAATCAAGTCACAATTAAGCAACTGACCAGATTTTTGCCTCATATTTTTGGTCTATTCCTAATAAAATGTGTAGTTTTCTAGCAAATCACTGGGTTGAAGCCACTAAATAATGCATTCATTTGAGTTTAAGACTTCATATCCTTCAGAAATGCACGTTTACGCAAATCCTGTCATGCACAACCTGGTTGTTAAGAGTAATATTTGAAAACGTGTCCCTATTTTGGAGCCTTTGTCCCATTTGTCCAGATTTCTTGACAGACATTTGCATCAGATTTTAAATCCTTCAGAGAATTTATGCTAATGCCCAACCTGTTATTCTATTAACTTTCTAAGTTTGTGAGAATAACATTGAAAAACTGGCCCTGTTTTGGGGCTTTTGTCCCAATTTTATGTATGGCTTTGTTTCTTGCTGTAAGAAGTTGAGAAGTAAATGAAAAGGATAACCGTTTCTTATTTAGATGAAAATGATCAATGAATTTAATCTTATTTAGATGAAATGGCTCGACAAATAAAATGCATAACATTTACTTTTCTCGCACTGCAACTTTCTGTCGTATGCGCGAATCATATTTTACTTAGATGAAAAGGATATACTCATTTCTTATTTACATTAAAAAATCGATGAATATAATGCAGAAAATGTAATGGTATCTTATTATAAGCGATAGATTTACCTTTTCTCAGAGCTCCGTATTAGACTGCAAGTGAAAGAAAGCAAAGCAGCGTGGAATGGCTAATCCCGCCCCCTCCCCAGAGGTAACACCGCCCATTTCCCGCCCCGTGACGTCGGTGTGACGTACGCAAGGGCCCTTCAGCCTAGGTCTATGGGTGGGAATCTGGGTGACGTAGCTAAGTGGGCGTTACTTTGGTTAGCTTTAGGTTGACCCGAATTTTAGATACTGGGATTGTCCCTGTGACCTTACAGGTGGTACATAAAAATAGTGCAGATATGGAGAAACTATTTTACGTGCAGAATATATTTCAGTTTCAAAGTTCATATCCTTCAGAAAACTCATGCCAACACAAATCCCGTTATAATGATAGTTTTCTAATTTTATAAAAGGAATATTTAAAACGTGCTCCTGTTTTGACCCCTCTTTCTTTTAGACTTTATCCAGACATCTGGAGCTAAGAGGTGGGGAGGTGCGCACACGCTGCTGCTTATGCTTGACCGCTCTGACGGACACTCTTCTTTTTCATTTTATGGTCACTTAGTGAACAACAGTGCTGCTTTGTGACTGTAAAATAATGGTTTGGACACACACACAAGTCATCGATCAGTCCGCATAGAACTGTGCAAAAAAAGACACAAAAAAATAAAAAGTCGACGTTTCGGTTTCCTCCAGACTCCAGTCATGGTGCTGGAGTTTTATTTATTATATATTTTATATTTGTTGGCCGGAAATGTCCATTTTCTTTAGCACCAGTTATGTCACAAGTGCGGTGATCTGGCTCTAGTATCGGGGATGGTGTGATCACCAGGGTCAGGGCACTCCTGCAGGGTGATTCGCTCATACCTGGGTCATTGCTTGGACAACAGCATCACCCTCAGGTCCCGGATGTGGGCTACTAGCAGTTTCAGTTGGGGCAGAATGGTCTGGTCTCTGAACACTGCTAGAACTGTTCGGTTCCTACAAGGTCACCCCCGGGGGCATGCTGGGGAGCATACCTCTCGAGTGTACCTCATTACGAGGAACGTACCTCATTTGGGGTCTTAAAAAGTTCATGCTCCTCGAAGATCCTCGAAGTTCCAATTGAAAGAGTCCGTCACAAATTCAGTGTTAAGAATTTTTTAAGTGAAATCCACGGTAAATAGAAATTAATCATATTAATTCATTAAAGGATGGTCTTTATGAGTAAAACCAGCATATTTTAACCATCCTATGACCTTCCTTGTTGAAGTTGTCTGTAAGCCATTAGTATGTGCTCCACATTTTGCCCATTTGTTCCACATTATGAAGGCGAGTGCTCCTCATTTTGGAGATGGAAGGTTGAGAGCTATGCTGGGGAGGACGCTGCCTGTTAGCGATGGAACAAGATGCTGCCAGAGATAAGGGTGTCTGTTTGTCTTTAAAAGCCATACTTGGTGCCACATTAGGTGGAGGATCTATACTCGCCAGGGAATGACCGCATAGGATAGATGCCATGGACTGTCCGTCTTCACTCCCTGTCTATCCCACTGTCCCGGTCACTCTTTACGGAGTTCTCCTTCGCTAATCCTCATTTCATTATACCGACAATTAGAGCCGCTTTACCCAGCTGATTGTTACAAACACCGCTTCCCGGTCTCAGCTCCACCCCACACACTGGACAGCTGCCCCCTTCCTCATTCTCCTTGGTCAGTATGTCTCCAGCACAGATCCCACACACATTGTGTCCGCAGTGCATCATCACAGGGTCCGTGAACAGAGTCTTACACTGCGGGCAGGTTAAAATGTCCACAAGTTTTTGAAATGCCGGTTTGTACTGCTCCATGATGAAGTAAAATAATCCCAGGTCAGTGGGAATGTCCACACTACCCCGAGAGCAAGAGGCTACCGAAGAGACCTCCGATCGTGCGTCTTCAGTCGGTGCCCCACTGTCCCGGTCACTGATCACTCTGGGGACAGTGCTGCACCCCGGTGACATTACTTCTTTCACTATACTCTTAAGTAGAGCCGCTTTATTAAATGGATGGTTAAAATAATAATGCGATCTCTGCTCATGGCCACACAGAGGACAGCGCCAGTACCCTTCCAATTTGGACTCTAAATCTGCAACACAGGACAAGCAGAAATTGTGTCCGCAGTCCATAATGACAGGCTCCCTTAATATCTTCTTACACAGCTTGCAGGTTAAAACGTCCACAACTTTCTCAATTGCCGATTTCTGCAGCTCCTTTGGTGGTGCCATGGTGGGGGGAGGATCCATACTAGAACAGGAGTGACCGGTTACAAACGAGGACTCTGATCGTGTGTCTTCACTTCCTACCCCAGTGTCCCGGTCACTGGTCACTCTGGGGGCAGTGCTGCACCCCCGTGAGATTGCTTCTTTTATTTCATTTACGCACAGAGCCGCTTCCCCAAGTAGATGGTTAGAAATACAGTCTCCCGGTTCCACCGCACGAAGACACAGAGGGCAGCGACTGCAGCCCCCTCCCTTACACCTTACATCCATGGAACAGGTGGAGCACAAACTGTGTCCGCACTTCATAATAACGGGACTCCTGAACAGTTTCTTACACAGCTGGCAGGTAAAAACGTCCACCAGTTTTTCAAATTCCGGTTTGTAGATCTCCATAATGAAGACTAAGTGATGGAGGCAGATTCTCTCAGCTGAATGGACGGTTGCACCTAGATTCCCTCGGCTGAAGGGCACCTGTTTACGTCACACACGACGTCACGGGGCGGGGAAAGGGGCGGTGTTACCTCTGGGGAGGGGGCGGGATTAGCCATTCCGCGCTCCTCTGCTTTCTTTCACTTGCAGTCTAATACGGAGTTGTGAGAAAAGGTAAATCTATCCCTTATATATATTAAGATACCATTACATTTTCTGCATTATATTCATCGATTTTTTAATGTAAATAAGAAATGAGTATCCTTTTCATCTAAGTAAAATATGATTCGCGCATACGACAGAAAGTTGCGGTGCGAGAAAAGTAAATGTTATGCATTTTATTTATCGAGCCATTTCATCTAAATAAGATTAAATTCATTGATCATTTTCATCTAAATAAGAAACGGTTATCCTTTTCATTTACTTCTCAACCTCAAGAAACAAATATAAAATTGGGACAAAGGCCCCAAAACAGGGCCAGTTTTTAAATGTTACTTTCACAAACATAGATAGTTAATAGAATAACAGGTTGGGTATTAGCATAATTTTTCTGAAGGGTATAACATCTGATGCAAATGTCTGTCAAGAAATCTGGACAAATGGGACAAAGGCTCCAAAATAGGGATACTTTTTCAAATATTATGAATAACAAGATTTGTGTAAACATGCATTTTCTGAAGGATATGAAGTCTTAAACTCAAATGAATGCATTATTTAGTGGCTTCATCCCAGTGATTTGCTAGAAAACTACACATTTTATTAGGAATAGACCAAGGGCAGGATTCACGAAGCCTCCGTGTAAGAGTTACAAGTCCTACATGGAGGCTGCAGTTAATACAAGTCCTACACGGAGGCTGCAGTTAAACGGAGTGACGTCAGCATGCCATGCATATTCATGAGGTAGGGTTGCCACCTTTTCAAATGCCCAAAGTGGGACATTCTTGGTACAAATGGCAAATTTTGCAGGCCAAAACATACCCACGGCCAGTACAAAGAACAGAACTTCACTTTTTTGCCTAAATAAAAGCTTATTCTTGTAGCATTTAGTTGCTTATTCTGTTTCTTATAACATTTAGGTATTTCAGATACAGAATTACTGTTTTATGCAACTATTACATAAAATATAGGAAATCATTTTGTCCTAAAATCTCTGGACATTTGCCATTTTTACAATTTTTTTGCAAGACGCAATTGCCCAAAGAGGGACTGTCCCTCGCAAAGTGGGACAGGTGGTAACCCTATCATGAGGGCATGCTGACTCACACCCAAGGCTAACATGGTCCATGTAAGAAAGTAGGGGGCGGGTCCACAGGGCGAGTCCTGCAAATGGACACGCCCCCAGAAGAGTCACAGTCCCGAAAGTAAACCCCCACGAGTGAGTCCGTGTAAATGTCAACAAACACAACACCACACATGTCCCCACAGACTATAAACGTAAAATGCAAAAATGAACAAATATATATTTTTTTATATTTTTAAAAATGTTTGCCCGTTTGCACAGGTGTGCCCTTCACTCAGCCACAGTAAGCAGTCAGTGGAAAAGCATATAAGATCTAAATATGCAAAGTAAGCCAAGAAGCAATAGCGTAGCGGTAGAGACATCGTCCAAAGAGAAGGCAGTCATGGTTTGAGCCCCAACAACATCAAATATTTTTTTTAGTGAAATAAGCACGAAACAATCCCCTGACATATATGTACATATATATAATTATATTTTATGTAAAATGTAATGAAATGGGCCATGTATTAAGAAGAAATGTGAGACAATTTTATATGTGCCCATAGCTGAGCTACACTCAAACAAGCTGAGTATGACTGCCTGCAGGTGAGTATTGGTTTAACAGGTGTAATATGAGTGCCCGGAGTTGAGCAACGCTTTACCATGCTGCAACCGTGTGCCCATAGCTGAGCTGAGCGTAATATGCGTGCTGACAGCCAAACAGCGCGTAAACCAGTGTAACCCGTTTGCGTGGAGCTGCGCACCACGCCAACAAGCTAATCGGCGGGCAACGTTGAGCAAGTTGTATCAAAACTGCCTTTACACAGATGCACCTCCTAGCCTGTGTAGACAGTCATAAAATAAAAAAAGCAATGGCCAGGCTCGAACCCCAGATACCATGCACCATAGTCAATGCACTGAGCCACTAAGCCATGACAGTTGCACTGAGAAATGCAGTATTAGCATATATATAGGAATGAATGTAAAGAGAAGCATGACAAAGCAAGTTTAGTGAAGTTGAAACATTTCCAAAATGGCCAATCACAGATAAGTGTGGGAAAAATGGCATATATAAGCCCCATAGGCGGGAATACACAGCATAACTGATTGTGGAACCTATTTGCAGACAGGATGTCAGGTGTAGGAGAGGGTAGTTGCTTCCGAGCACAGAGGTGGGGCGTTGAGGAGTCCAAATATGTGGTTTGGCTCCTTGTCCACGATCATGAGGCTCAACTCATGCAGGGCCAGGTCCTGTGGGGAGCGTACAAGGCTGAGGCATGGGACCGGTTAGCACATGCTCTCACCAGTGCCACAGGAATACCAAGGACTGGTGAACAGGTCCGTCATCACCATGTGAACCTGAAGAGACGGAAGCAGGACCAACTGAACCGTTGGATCCAGGAGGCCCGGCAAATGCCCAACGCCCCACTACTGAGTAAGTTCCATGTAATTATGTATGTAAGAAATTATCCTAGCTGATATTATGGAGATGTATATTCCAATATTACTTAATTTATATTACAGCTGCAGGTGTGCGCTCTGCGAATCGTTGAGCCTATGCTGATAGGCTGGTGCGGTTGCGCCACCAGGCAGGTTAGTAATTATTTCCCTGTAATTGTTATAAAATATAAGTGGGACAGCTTGTAAAAGAGGTCAGTGTAGTCACTTATTAATAAAGTTCAAGTAACAGTGTAAGAGAGATTCTGCAAGTACTGTGTGATTAGATAAGTGATGCAGCCTGTAATCCAGAAATAAAAAAGAAACAAGTCTGAAATAGAGCTGTTCCACCTGTATTGTAATAGTAGATAACCTGCTGCAGGCTGAAAATTACAGATAAACAAGCTGAGTACAACACATGTGTGAAAAACATTCCCGTTTAAAATCTGACACATGACACAAGTGAGTCTGCTGGAAAGGATTGTTGTAACCAAGTAAAACATGTTCATAAAGCCTAGAATTAAGTACCATCCTGAATTGTAAAAATAAAACAAGTGAGAGATTGAGACAGAGGTATGAATCTATCAAGAAAGTTGTAATAACTCCTGAATAAAGTATACTGCAGTCAGTACATGATGAAATGAATGATACAGGCACAGCCAAAGAGTGAAATGTGTGTAATAAAGTACTGAAGCTGGAATGTCTGTCCCACAAATTTAATATGTTGCTGTACCCTTGCAATATAGAGATAGTATGGTTGTATGAAATACCGAACATCCACAGTTGGCTAGAGCCATATAAATCAAATGGAGCAAGATGCTGTAGCTGAACACAGCCAGATATGAATGTGTATGAATAAAATGCAATGTATATTAATGTAGCAGTAACATTCCCATCACCAACATACCTAAGATTACATATAGGAAACTGTAGTAAGACCTGTAGGGTATATATATCTGCAGCTACTAGAAATGTACAGCATATGTATAGGTAGTTGAAGTTGTTAATGAAATATTTCTTCACCCTACCCTATATTTACAAATAATCCATTCCACATCAAATGGGTATGTGTATTCACATGAATTCCTCTGGACATTTGTCCTTTTGGTTCATACATATTTGCAGGTACGATGATGCATGTGCCCTGTTCACATACCCAAACCTGATGGCCTGTTGCCATCAATCAACCCTGCATGCTGTTGGATTGTGTACTGTTGTTCAAATTATGCATGTGTTATGCTTGCTGTTCAATGTTTTGAATTCATGGGTGTTTGGTCAATGGGATTACTGATGCATGCTGTTACAACTAATTTTGAATGGTATTGTTTGTTACTAACCCAAAATGTCATAAAATATTGCTAAATATAGGACGACAGGGAAGGCGGGTTCCAGCGGACCCACCTCTCCCACCTCAGCTGGCGAGTGCACCTGGCACTAGTGCCCAGGCCGGAACCTCCTCCAGTGGCCCTGTGCCACCTGTGGGTGGAAGCACTGCAGAGGATGGAGCTCATCCCCCCTCTGCAAGCATGGCCGGAGGAGACCGTCCACTCACCCTCCAAAGTGTCCGGTCTGTGGTGCATAGCGAGATCAGGCATTCTGTGCTTGAACCCCTACACCAGCTTGAGGCACGGGTGGCACAACTCACGGGTGTGCCTACTGCCCATCCTACACAGCCCCGTCCTGGGCAGTGAAGGCGCAGTGGCAACTGCCCATGGGTGGGGATCTCAATTCCACTGTTGCCATCTGTGGGCCTATGGGCTCGAGATATCCAAACATCTGTCCCCGTCAATTTGGTATCCCCCCACATGTGTCATACTCTGCCCCTGTATGCGTCTTGTTTGTCTTGTCTGTTAACCTCCCCTACCTACCTCCCCACATATGCCTACTTCCTGTACCTGACATTCCACTCTCACCTGAAAAAAAAAAAGGGCACTCTGTTCCCGCAAAAAGATTATGCCCCATACATAGCTGCCCATTTCGCAGGCATGTCTGCTGGACATGTGAACTGGTAATTACAATTGGCTGTACAACACATTTTGTTGTCCTCACCCCTCTCTCAGGGGTGGAAGGTTTCAAGTTTCACACCAAATTACACATGTATGCACAGCTGTTGCTGATAAATAAATGGGCAGCTATGGGCCTTTCCTACACCCTTTCTGCAATTCCTGAGCTTGTTTTCCTACTGTCCTACCCTCTTTGTGACCCCTTTTTTCACCACTTTCCTATCTCCCCATTTTCATTTCTTTCAAAGAAATTAGCGCGGGTGTGCGCGAGAGTAAGCACTGTTAAGCAGTTGTAAGTGGGTATGCGCTTGTGTGCGCTTAGCTAAGCGTGTGTGCGTGAAACTAAATGCCAGTGCGCATGCGTGAGCTCCACGCAAACCAGCGCTAACCCGCTTACAACTGTTTAAAAGTGCCTTAGTCACTCTGAATGACAAGGCCTGTAGTCTGTTCAGAAGCAAAATAAAATCCCGCTGTCAGTCCTGAACCCAGGACCTTGGAAACAGTAGTCTGCATGACTTACCATTAAGCCATGACTGCTATACAAGAACATTGTGCTAAAATAAATATATCATGAAATAGTAGGAATGAATGTAAAGGGAATATAGGAAGTCTAGTACACAAAGCATGTCATGTATATTTACTGTCACATTTAGTGGATTTGTAAATAGTACTGTGTGAAGAGAAACAGCCACACACACACATATACACAGTAGTAGTAGTCTTAGGTGTCAGTTTACATACACACTTAGAAGAGGAAACTGGAGAAAGGAATACTCAGGTTACACTACCACATGCATTGCAGTGTCTACAACACAGCCTGAAATATGAGAGAGATACCAACCTTTACATTCACAGAACAGTGTCCACAGCATACCAGCATGGTCCCCACCCTGTAAATCTGAAAGGGCTACGCCTACTTAACATACCTTTTTATAGCACTGTCCTGAAATCACAGTGAGAACTGCAATCACCACACAACAGGCTGCATGCAATTAGCAAATGCTGGCTAGCAATTGGTGCAAAGGCCATCACATGGTCATATGCAGATACCTACAAAAGCATCCTGTACTCCCAGTCCACACATGCAATACTTTCATTGCACCCTCTGGAGGTAGAGATAGAGATAGAGAGAGAGACAGAGAGAGAGAGAAAGAGAAAGAACTAAAACAAAAGAAAACATTTAAACAGCAATACTACAAAGCTGTCAGCACTACCAGACACTGGCAAGCCAGATGTAAGGTGGCAAGTGGAGCAGCAGCAGGACACATCAGAAACACAGGTAATGTAAAGTAATAATATAATAGTCTACATACTGTGAACCCTCCATATGTGTTATTGGACTGTATCTATGTATATGAAGATGTGCATAGGGCAGGGGACATACTGCAACTGTCACTGAAGGCTGTACATACATATGTATGTGAAGGTAACTATGTGCACATATCAATGTATGTTGTAGTGCAATGTACAATGTAGGTTCTACAGTAATGGATGTTTACCAGTATGTTAGTGTGTGTATACATATGTGTAAATAAACATGTTTATAGATATATCTATCATATGTATACGTATGTATATCAATATACGTATGTGTATATATATATACATATATGTATACATAGATGGAGAGGGATGTAGGAATACATAGACAGATATAGATAGATAGAATATGTACATACATATATATGTAATACACACATACATATAGGTTCATAGGTTCATACTAGGCTAACTGCCCTAGGGCATTTATAAGCCTAGCCAGAGTATGTTTGGCTTTCGCCACCAATTTAAAATTAATTTTGCTATGCCCTTTTTCGAGGTTAGTATAATGTGCCTCTGTCTAACAGTGACACAGAAGTGATACCCGGGGTAAACCTACGATCTCCCATCCACTCATCAAGATTCCTCTTGAAGAGAGTCAGTGAGGGACTCTGCCTAACCTGGACTGGGATTTTATTCCAGAGTGAAGGGAGCCTCTGGGTTATGAATCTGTCCCTCCAGCATGTCCTATTTATTTCAGTGCAGTGGTTGAAGTCTCTCGAGTGTGTAGCTCGATGGGATTTGGAGTTTTTGAGGTGCAGCATGACCCTTAATTCCGGGTTGGACATGGCTTTATACGTCAGGCACAGGTCACCTCTGAGCAGGCGGTATGCCACTGAGTAGAGCTGGAGTTTCTTTAACCGGGCAGCATATGGCATCTGTTTGAGCCCTTTGATCCTCTTGGTGAGGTACTTTTGGGGTCTTTCCAGTTGCTGCAGGTGTTTGGTAAGGTACATCCCAAAAGGGGCATTGTACTCGATTATGGGCCTGATGAGGGATGAGTAAAGAGGCACGATGACCTCCCCTAATCTAGATGTGAATCCCTTCATGATTAGGTGGGCTATATAAAATGTTTTTCTAACCACTTTGGCCACATGGTTGTCAAATGAGAGATTGCTATCAACTTGGGTCCCCAGGTCCCTAATTACTTCTTCTGTACTTAATGGATTACCACCTATGTGGTAATTTGTGGGCACTTTGTTTTTGCCAAAGGGGATGACTATACACTTTTTGGCGTTTAGCTTGAGGCCATGGCTCTGGCACCAGTTGTCTGTTTCTATGAGGCCCTTTTGGAGGATGCTTGTGTCGGCTGGAGAGTCGATTATGGCGCCCAATTTGCAGTCATCTGTGAACTTGATCAGCCACAGTCCTTCCGTGTTGGCCTGTACCTCCGAGAAATATATACCAAACAAGAGAAGTCCCAGGACTGAGCCTTGTGGGACGGCACTTGTAACTGGTTTGGAGTCTGACATGGCTCCAGCAATTCTAACCATGTGGGTTCTGTCCTTGAGCCAGTTTGCAACCCATCTAGTGACATAGGGGTTTATATTTAAGCTGGTGAGCTTATCTATAATGCCCAAGTGGGGTATTGTATCGAAGGCTTTTGTGAGGTCCATATAGGCTGTGTGGACCACCTTCCCCTCGTCAATGGCCTTGGTGACTGTTTCAAAGAAGTCAACCAGGTTTAAGAGGCAGGATCTGCCCTTAACAAAGCCAAACTGGGTAGGATCCAATGTCTGTAGGTCCACGATATCTTTAATTATGAGGTCCATGATGATCCTTTCCATAGCTTTGCAGACCAAGCTAGTCAGGCTTATGGGGCGATAGTTTCCAGGGTCCGTTGAGGCACCACCTTTGTGGAGAGGGACCACTGTTGCTGTACGCCACTCTTTGGGTACATATCCTGTAGTAAGGCTGAGATTGAACAGTAGTTTTATGTTTGGGTTTAGCTCTTCTTGGAGTTCATGTAGGATGCAGCCTGGGACACTGTCTGGTCCCATTGATGCTGTGTTTTTTGCTTTGGAGAGGGCAGCTCTTATCTGAGCATCTGAGATGTCAGGGGGGCAGCACTCTGCTGGGATAGATATTTGCCCCTTTGGTGGGGAGGGGGGGAGAAGTTTGCACTGAACCTGTCAGCTAGGATGTTGGCAATGTCTGTGGGTTTGGTATATTTTTTTGTCATTTTGGACTAATTCTGAGCATATCTGGGAATTCCCACCCAGGTTCCTAACATAACTAAAGAAAGCCTTGTGATTATCCTTAGTGTCCTGTACAATTTATCTCTCAAAGCTGGCCTTTGACGATTTCATGAGTGCCCTTAGTTTTTTGCTAATACTGATCAGTGATGCCTTCCCTTTTTGGGATTTTGCTCTATCATTTAGTAACTTCCTCCTTCTATTGTATAGTTTGTTTATGGCTGGGGTCCACCAGACAGGACATCTGCCTTTGGAGGATTGGGTCCTGGTTTTATTTGGGATTGCATGATCCATGCATTCCTGAAGGTGTTCATAGAATGCGTTTATAAAGGATTCTGCGGCCTGGGCTGTATTTTCCACAGGCCCGGGGGCTTTGAAGGATTCCACCTCAGTTTTGAGGAGTGTCAAATTTGCTTTAGAGAAGTTTTTCACTGTGGTTTTCTGTGCAGGGGGTGGGGTCGGGATGTGAATATCCAGTGAGATTAGTTTATGGTCTGATCTTACCAGTGAGGGATACACTTCTGGTCTGGAGCATAGAGTCCCCATGTTGGTGATGATCAGGTCCAGTATGTATTCCCCTCTTGTGGGAGTGGTAACAAGTTGTTCCATAACATTTGAGTTTATAAATTCTAGGAAACTTTGGGCTAGGGTGTTGGAGCTAGAGTAATGCTCCCAGTCTATGTTTGTGTAGTTGAAGTCGCCCAATATAATGGTGTTTGGAGAGACCTTCATATTTTCCAGTGTTCTCAGGAAGGCCGTGTGGGGTTCCTGGGTTTGGGAGGGTGGTCTATAGCAGGCTATAAACTGGAAGGCAGTTTTACCCATAGTTGCACATGGATAGTTTCTGATGCTTCGTGCTTTGCCACCAACCTGGAGGTGTGGGTATCTTTGATGAATATCGATACTCACCCTCCTTTTGTGGTTCGGTCCACGTTTTGGGTCCGAAAAGCATGGTATGAGGTATAACCTGGTAGTGCTGGTGTGCTCTCGGGAGCCCTGAACCAGGTCTCTGTTACTGCACAGATATCGATGTTCTCCATGCTAAGGAGAGTTTCGAGTGTGTGCATCTTGAGGTTTAGACTTCTGGCGTTGAGTAGCATTACTCTTAGTTTCTTATCCCTTGTGATACCTATGGAGGTGGGTTTGTCTTTTGAGCCTTGCCTAAAAAAGGCGCTATGGGGGTAGCAAGAGCCTTTGCCAATATCCAAAAGCCCAGGGGTGACAGGTGCAAGCCGTCACTAGCGAAGCAGGTGGTTCAACAGAAGGTGAGTATGTGAGGGTGTAGTGCCTGTGATTAGTTAGCACTGGCATATATGACTGCTCACGTGGACAAATGCCAGGTAAGTCATATGCAATGTGTCACATGCAACGTACATGTGAACAGGACAAACAGTGACATTCTGTCAAGTGAGACATGGACATACATATAGTAAGCTATGCAGATGTCACTAGGAGTCCACAGAAGCTCTGTAACTCTGCATTGCAGGTGGGATCAGTGTTCCAGGGTAACTGCAAGCAAACATGCATGCAAACAAAGCTACAGTAAGCAGGGCTGCATGTAGTCCATTGTACAACAAACAAGCTGTACCACTTCCAGTAGGTAACAGTGCAAATATGCAGGCACTATACACATGTACATGGAAATACACAGGTCAGATGGCTAGGGTCCAGTCTCAGCGCACACAAGTGTACAGACCATGTACCATCAGGATGTACAATAACTGGATGGAAACCCAGATGCTCATACCTGCAGTAATATGTCAAATAACAGACACTGAGCCTTCACTCAGTGGTTCCGTACTTAGTAGGATGTATGCTACCTGGCCTGCCACCACAGTATCCCTGACATGTATGGGGACTCTCCCTCCTGTGACAGTTAGTTTTGTGTGTTGGGGCTGTCTAGCATGGTATGAGATGTGAGCTTGCAGTGCTAGGGTGCTCTTGTGTGTCCTGTACCAGTCGTGTAGTACTGCACACATATCAACATCCTCAAACATCCGCATTGCAGAGTCCAGTGTGGGCAACATGCCACTTGCATTTTACATGTCCATCATTGCGTATCAATACTTTCATTACCTTATCCACTGTGCTACCTATGTATGTAGCCTTCTGTTGACATCCTTACCACCAGTATGCCAACATGTGCAGATGATACACTATGGTACTTACCATGGGTGTAGACAACAGTACAAGACAATCATACCCTTACTGCATCAGGCATGCTGGGATATACCCACAATTATATCAGCACACAGTACTGTTAACAACATGATACTGTTACTACACGTCTATGTAGTCACCCTGTGCATCAGCAACATGTTAACCTGTACCTGCACTGATGTTACAGATTGCAGGAAGTGGCACAGTTTCATCATATGCACAGGGTGTGAACTTGGTATGCCTGAGTCTGCCACTGATACCACCAGTTGACATGTATGTGTATGTGTGTTGGTGAGGGACAGCAGTACAAGGTGGGGCAATGTTGATGCAGTGTGTGCGTGTATACGGTAGCCCTAGGTGTTGTCAATTCGCATGTGTGTATGGATGCACACAGTTCCACCTCATGGCTGCCATATACTGGTGTTTGTGGACAGCCACAAACTGTACCTACCAGGTCATACAGATCAGTGTCTGTGGCCACGGACATGGTACCTGTGCCTTGCAGGGGTGCTACAGACCGTATCCGGTACCAATCCAGACTGGGTACTGTCATCAGAAGCTGGTGTTCATTGACTGGACACAGATCCCTGTCGGGCCTGTCCAGAGCCACGTGCACGTGGTCTCCTGGAGTGGTCTGATGACAGCACAGACCCAGCATTGCTGGGGCTGCTGCTGGCACTATGGGGGTGGCCGCGGCCCTGTTGTCATCCGCGACGACTGCCAGCTGCTGCTGTTGCTGGCATACTCCCACGTCGACGCCTCAACCGTCCACCATCGCCCTGGCTCATGGACATGTAATTGTGGAACCGGTCTAATATGTCCCCACAATGTCTGTCTATGACATAGTTGAAATTATGGATGGCAGCCGCAATGTCACGCATACTGTCAGTCATGGCTGTGCGACATGCTGTCAGCTCCCTCAGACCCTGTCTGGTGTACCATTCCATACTTGACTGTGCCTGCACGAGAGCCTGAAACATAGCTGAGGTTGTAAGACCTCTGTGGGCACATCTGACAGGGGCAGTACGCCCATGGATGCCCCCACGAGAACCCCTGGACATCTGTCTGTGTGGTACCATCTCAGGGCCATGCCCATGGCTGCTGTGTGGGGAAGCATGTGCCACAGATACCACATTACCCTGGTCAATGCCCACTGTATCCTGTCCATCACCTAGGGACATTGGTGACAAAGGGTGTATTGGCAGGATAACTGTGCGCATTGATGGGGTTGACAGCTGTGTACTGTCAATTGGCTGACCAATGACGGACCCTGGCATACCTTCCTGTGCCATTACACAGATGTCATCATTATCAGTACCCATGGCACCTGATTCAGGTTCCCTGCTGCATGACACCAGAGCAGTACCAGAACCTGTGGGAGGGAAACAGGAAACACAGTTTACAATGTCTACATAATGTTAGCAGTGATGCACACATGCACACATGCACAGGTGCACACATGCACACATTCACAGGTGCACACATGCACACATGCACATGTGCACAGATGCACACATGCACACATACATAGGTGCACACATGCACACAGTTGCACACTTGCACACTACTCAGTATGCGAGATATCAACACACAGACACACCTGCATGCATACACAGAGCACTACTCAGTGAGCCTAATATTACTATTACTATCAAGACTATTAAAGGTATTGTTAATACACACTCACCAGCATGGATAGGCTGCATTGCTGTTACACCGGAGGGACCTGCAGAAGTGAGGAAATTAATGTCAGTGGGCACAACTGTGCCATTGTTACTGAGTATGATACAGGTCAGTAGTACAACAGTCGCCTTTCACAGGTCAGCTGCTGATATTGAGAATATCACACTTGCACATTAAATACTATGATGACAGCTACAAACCAAGGACACACCTCACACATGCATTTACTACCAGTGTAGACAACAGTCAACTATACATATGGCATATTACCTGCACGCTCGTAGTCTTGCTGCTGTGTGGCTCCAGCCTCCATCATAATGCAGGTCTGCTGCTGTTGTTGTTGTTGGTGGGCTGGAGCCACAACACTTATGAGTAGTCCCTCCAGTCTGGTGAGTGGGGGATGTGTAGCCACCCCACCACCTGTGGCAACCTGTTGCCTGTGGATATCCGACGCACGCTGATGGACATTTCTGATTAAATCACTGCAGTGATGTCGTACCTGCTCATATGTCCTATTATGCGTGCCTATGTCATTTACCCGACTGACCAGGTCTTGCCACAGTGCAGCCCTCTCCTGCTGATTCTGGCTGGTGCGGGAAAAGAGTATTGCATAATCCCGCACCAGGCTCTGGTGTATCTCCTCATCCTCAGCTGCAGAGTAAGCTGGATTGTGCTGGTGAGCCATGGTCCTGAAAAAGGAAATAACATGATATCAGCAAAATATGTCAGCAGAATTTGGCACACATACTATACATGCTACTCGACTGTTGTGATATAACATATCTCACATATATAGCATCTGTCTGTCTATTGGTGGATACACATGTAAATGGCCAGGTATCAGTGCTCAGCCAACAACTGTGCAACAGTACCTGGCACACTCCATACGACATACTACCAAACCCCAGCAGTCAGAACACTGATTCAGGTCCAAAGCACCTCCTCACTCTGGGGGTTTGTATCGAGGTACTGTATGGGGTACATCATCAACTACTGTGAGCTGACCACAAACTAATTGCCCTGGATATACATATCCCACCTCCACCACCAGCACAAACGACTACAGTGAATAACATTTCAAATGCAAACTTTACACTTTGTAACACTGACATGGTATCCTTTCAGCCCACTGGGCCAGTGGAAGACACAACCCACAATGCTGACCCCTTCACAAATTATTTCTACGGACATCTCCGAGAATGCATGGATCATGCAATCCCATATAAGACCAAGACACTCTCCACAAAGGGACATCATCCTGTCTGGTGGACCCCAGCCATAGACAGATTGTATAACAAAAGATGGAAGCTACTGCAAGACAGAGCATAATTCCATAAAGGGAAGGCATGTCTGATCAGCACTAGTAAGGAGCTATTTTCTCTCATACAAACATCCATGGGCAACTTTGAGAGGGAAATCAACAGGGACAAGATAACCACAAGGCCTTCTTCAGTTATGTTAGCAACCTGGTCAGAAACCCTCCAATATGCTCATAGTTTGTACACAACAACAAATAATTCACTGAACCCACAGATATTGGCAACATTGTGGCAGACAGGTTCAGTGCAGGTTTCCCCCCTCCCTCTCCCCCAAAATAAGACATACCTATCCCAGCTGACTGTAACCTCCCTGTCATCACAGATGTCCAGGTGAGAGCCGCCCTCAGAAAAGCAGAATACACAACATGAATGGGACCTGATGGTATCCCCGGTTGCATGCTACATGAACTCCAAGAGGAGCTAAACACACATATAGAAGTGCTATGTAACACTAGCCTGACTACAGGATATGTACCTGTACACTGGCGCACAGCAGCAGTGGTTCCACTCCACGAAGGAGGCACATCTACATACCAATACAATACAACACAATACAATACATTACAATACAATACAATACAATATGCTATTGCCCCTGGGACTACAGCAGCATACTGTTCTGCTACCCTGACCATTGTGACACATGTGATGTGATGGTACCTGCTCCTGTCAAACAGTTACACAGGGTGACTCATATGGCATATTACCTATCTGACTAACATTCAGCAGGGGTATGTGTGACATGTACTCATGGGAAGTCTTACTTCTTAACGCTGTGTGGTTTATTGCAGGGTATGTCTTATCTGTGGGTAGGAACCTGTATCTTCACCATGTGCTCTCTATTGCAGTGTCACGGATGACACACAGCAGTCATTTAGGTTGTGGATGGTGTGAGGTGTTACTATGGTTGTTGGACATCTGTCATGGGTGTGACTTAAGTATGTAAATCCAGGAGTGGTAACCTCTATGTGGGTAGTATGTGTGTACTCTGTGGTGTTGTCAGTCACTGTGCATTGGTAATGTGTTTGAGTGCATTGTCACAGTGTTGTACATGTCACTGTGTCCTTCTCCATATCTGTAGCTGTCATGTGAGGTACATACCGTGGCAGCCATTGTGTGGTGTGGAGGGGTACACTGACCTACATGTCCATAGCTGACACATACCATGTGCAGGTATTCCAGGAATAGTGTGCCACTGTGAATATTATTGGGGGGACTATTGTACACATTTATGACCCTGTTCACCCCTGACACATGCAGTGGTGGGCAGCCAATCACATATCTGGTGGTTACTGGTGTAGGTGATTTGAAATCGGGTATGGTACTCCAGTTTTGACACTGGTGTTAACTCCATGCCTTTGTCACCAGGCACCTGTTGCAATACATCTGTACACATGTGCCTCACTCAGAATATATATACATCTCTCTCTCTCTCTCTTTCTCTCTATCTATATATATATATTTATATGTATATGTATATATATATATATATATATATATATATATATATATATATATATATATATATATATATGTCTGTATACATATACACATATATATATATTGATGTACATATATTGCTATAGATATGGAGAGAAGGGGGTGTGTGACAGAGAGGGGGTGAGAGTGACAGAGGGGGTGGGACAGGGGGAGTGTGAGATCGTCATGTACAGTCATACCTGTAGATAGTCAGATCTGTCTGTCTATGTATATGTATCTACATATATCTATATCTGTATGTGTGTATTAAATATATATGTTTGTACATATTCTATCTATCTACATCTGTCTATGTATTCCTACATCCCTCTCTATGTATATATACATATATGCATATTATATATATATATATATATATATATATATATATATATATATATACATACATACATATATTGACATACATACGTATCCATATGATAGGTATATCAACATGTTTGTTTACAAAACTGTATACACACACTAACATACTGCTAAACATACATAACTGTGAAACCTATTTTGTACATTGCACTACAACCTACATTCAACCTACATTGATATGTGCACATAGATGCCCTCACATACATATGTATGTACAGCCTTCACTGATAGTTGCTGTATGTCCCCTGCCCTTTGCACATCTTTATATACATATAGATACAGACCAATGACACATATGGAGGGTTCACAGTATGTAGACTTTTATAGTATTACTTTACATTACCTGTGTTTGTCACAGCTGCTTGTGTTGCCATCTGGTTTCATGTCCTGCTGCTCCACTTGCCAGTTGTCAGCTTTCAAGTGGTTGTTGCTGACCGGTTTTGTTTGTGTATGTTTATTTTTCTCTCTCTCTCTCTCTCTCTCCCTACCTCCACAGGGTGCAATGAAAGTATTGCATGTGTGGACTGGGAGTACAGCATGCTTTTGTAGGTATCTGCATATGTCCATGTGATGGCCTCTGCACCAATTGTTAGCCAGCATTTGCTAATTGCATGCAGCCAGTTGTGTACTGATTGCAGTTCTCACTGTGATTTCAGGACAGTGCTATAAAAAGGTATGTGAGATAGGCGTAGCCCTTTCAGATTTTAAGGCAGGGACCATGCTGGTATGCTGTGGACACTGTTCTGTGAGTGCAAAGGTTAGTATCTCTCTCATATTTCCGGCTGTGTTGTAGATTAACATTTCTCCATTCATTTCTCCAGTTTCCTGTACTAAGTGTGTATGTACACCGACACCTAAGACTACTACTACTGTTAATGTGGGTGTGTGTGCTTTCCTGTGGGACATGTGGTGTAACTGGTGTATAGCAGTGGCTCTTGCACTTTGTTGCTATGGCTTCAATATTTGCCCTTTACATTCACTACTTGTATGCCTGCTTGGTGTCTTGACTGTAGTGTGTTGCTGTGGCTTTCCTATTTTCCACGGACATTCACACCTTGGAATGCTTGATATATCTGCTAGGGTGTTACTGCATGCAGTGTGGTCTGGCCATGGTGTGGGCCTTGACATCTATTAGGGTATTTGAGTATGCTGCTGAGCAGGCCCCAGAGACTCTCAGGTGCATCTTTTATCTGCCACATGGAATGGTACATATCAGTGGGGTACACCCATTAAATTGTCTGGTATTCTGCAGTTGTGACTGTGGGATAGCATGAGCATATGTATTACTACACTATTTCTGCCATGCAAGTGGTGCATACTTTCAGTACTTCATAGTTACCATTGCATGTGTTATAACACCTTTCTGCCTACTGTTTGTACATTTCATAGGGAGTCTGTGGGGCATCCCTGTAACTCAGTCACTGTTGCTATGTCTAGGCTCTTAACTATTCAAATATGGCAGTGTCAGACCTCTCAAGTGTACAGATATTTGCAGGTTGTCCACATTTTTGCCTCATATTTTGGTCAATATCTCATGAACAGCTCTTTCTGGCAAATCACTCTGGGCTCAAATCAGACTATAGTGACAAACATTTAAGTTTCAGACTTCATACCCTTCCAAACATCCAACAAAACGCAGAACCTGTTACTCTCTGAACTGTCTAAGTTTGTTGTAGCATTATTTGGAATGTGTCCCTGTTTTTGGCCCTTTGCTCCACATTTTTTATTACTTGGTCTGGATGTGTTCCTGTAAGAGGTTGTGGGGTATGGGCAGTGATTATCCTGCTGTGAGTATGTGTGTGGCTTGCAAGGTGCTACAGTGACATTATTACCTACTAGCTACCAACTAGCATGGCTGTTTCTGTTCACACACTACTATTATAGAAATCCACTAGATTTGACAGTAAATATACATGACATGCTTTGTGTACTACACATCCTATATTCCCTTTACATTCATTCCTACTATTACATGATATATTTATTGTAGTACAATGTTCTTATATAACAGTCATGGCTTAGTGGTAAGTCATGTAGACTATTGTTTCCAAGGTCCTGGGTTCGGGACTGACAGTGTGATTTTATTTTGCTTTTGAGCAGACTACAGGACTTGTCATTCAGAGTGACTAAGGCACTTTTAAGCAGTTGTAACCGGGTTAGTGCTGGTTTGCGTGGAGCTCCCGCATGCGCACTGGCATTCAGCTCTGCGCACACCCACTTACAACCGCTTAAAAGTGCTTACTCTTGCGCACACCCGCGCTATTTTCTTTGAAAGAAATGAAAATGGGGAGACAAGAAAGTGGTGAAAAAGGGGTCACAAAGAGGGTAAGACAGTAGGGAAACAAGCTTGGGTTTTGCAGGTGGGATGTAGGTAAGGCCCATAGCTGGCCATTTCTTCATCAGCAACAGCTGTGCATATGTTTGTAATTTGGTGTGACATTTGAAACCTTCCACCCCTGAGAGAGGTGTGAGGACAACAATAATACTTGTTGTACAGCCAATTGTAATTGACAGTTTCCATGTCCAACACACATGTGAAATGAGCAGCTATGTATGGGGCGTAATTTTTTTGTGGGTACAGAGTGCCCTTTTTTTTTTTTTTCAGGTGAGAGTGGTATGTCAGGTACAGGAAGTCGGTATAGCTGGGGAGGTAGGTTGGGTAGGTCAGCAGACAAGACAAACAAGACGCATACAGGGGCGGTGTATGACACATGTGGGGGGGGTTACACAATTGACGGGGACAGATGTTTGGATATCTAGAGCCCATGAGCCCACAGATGGCAACAGTGGAACTGATATCCCCACCCATGGGCAGTTGCCACTGTGCCTTTACAGCCCAGGATGGGGCTGTGCTGGGGGCTGTGTAGGCCGGGCAGCAGGCACGCCTGTTAGTTGTACCACCTGTGCCTCAAGCTGGCATAGGGGCCCAAGAACAGCTTCCTGGATCTCCCTACGCACCACAGTCCGGATGCTACGGAGGGTGAGTGGTTGTTCTCCTCCAGCCACACTTGCAGAGGGGGGACGAGCCCCATCCCCTGCAGCGCTTCCACCCGCAGGTGGCACAGGGCCACCGGAAGTGGGTCCGGTCTGAGCACTACTGCCAGGTGCACTCGCCAGCTGAGGTGGGAGAGGTGGGTCCGCTGGAACCCGCCTTCCCTGTTGTCCTATGTTTTGCATTATGTCATGACAGTTTGGGTTAGTAACATACAATACCATTCACAATTAGTTGTAACAGCATGCATTAGTATTCCCATTAACCAAACACCCAGATATTCAAACCATTGAACAGCAAGCATAACACATGCATAATTTGAACAGCAATACACAGTCCAACAACTTGCAGGGTTGATTGATGGCAACAGGCCATCAGGTTTGGATGTATGAACAGGACAGATGCATCAACGTACATGCAAATATGTATGACCCAACAGGACAAATGTCCAGGGGTGTTAATTGTGATTGCACATACCAATTTCACGTGGAATGGATTATATGTGGTTATAGGGTAGGGTGAAGAAAGTTTAATTAACACCTTCAAATACCAATACATATGCTGTACATTTCTAATAGCTGCAGATATATACACACTACTGTTATACCTACAGTTTCCTATGTGATAACTACTTCAAGTTGGTGATAGGAATGTTACTACTACATCAATATACATTTTCATTTTTATTCATACACATTCATATCTGGCTCTGTTCAGCTACATCTTCCTGCTACATTTGCTTTATATAGCTATAGACAACTGTGGATGTTTGGTATTTCAGACAACCATACTATCTGCATATTGCAGACTGAGAGCAACATATCCAGATTTTGGGATACACATTCCAGCTGCAGTAACATTTTCAACACATTTCGCAGTTTGGTTCTGCTTGTCACATTAATTTCATTCTGTACTGACTGCAGTATACTTTATTCAGGAGTTATTACTACTTTATTGGTGGATTCATAACTCTTTCTCACACTCTCTCACTTGTTTTATTTTTACAATTCAGGATGGTACTTAATTCTACACTTTATTGACATGTTTTACCTGTAGTTATTACAATCCTTTCCAACAGTCTCACTTCTGTCATGTTTCTGTATTTCAACAGGGATATATTTCACACGTGTTTTACTCAGCTTCTGCAGTTGTACTTTTCAGCCTGCTGCAGGTTATGTACTATTATATTACAGGTGGGACATCTTTATTTCAGACTTTATTTCAGACTTTTTCATTTTTCTGTTTGGATTACAGACTGCATCACACTTTTGTAATCAAGCAATACTTGCAAACCCTCTTACACTGTTGCTTGCACATTTTATTACTTAGTGACTACACTGCACTCTTTTGCTAACTGTCATACTTTTATATTTATTTACAGTTACAGGGAGAGGATTACTGACCTGTCTGGTGGTGCAACCGCACCAGCCTATCGCCATAGGCTCTACGGTTCGCAGAACGGACACCTGCAGCTGTAATATAAATAAAGCAATATTGGAATACACATCTCCATAATATCAGCTAGGTTCATAGGTTAGTACTAGGCTAACTGCCCTTGCGAGCCATTGTAAGTCTAGCCAATTATCCCTTGTGAGACTCAAACCCTGCACCTTGTGTTTGTAAGGCAAACACCTTACCCATTAGGCCATCCTCCCAATTTCTTACATAAATAATTAGATGTAACTTACTCAGTAGTGGGGCGTTGGGCATTTGCCGGGCCTCCTGGATCCAATGGTTCAGTTGGTCCTGCTTCCATCTCTTCAGGTCCACATGGTGGTGACGGACCTACTCACCAGTCCTTGGTATCCCTGTGGCACTGGTAAGATCATGAGCCAACCGGTCCCACGCCTCAGCCCTATATGCTCCCCACAGGACCTGGCCCTGCATGAGTTGGGCCTCATGATTGTGGACAAGGAGCCAAACCATATATTTGGACTCCTCAACGCCCCACCTCTGTGCTCGAAAGCAACTACCCTCACCTACACCTGACATTCTGGCTGCAAGTTGGTTCTACAATCGGTTATGCTGTGTATTCCCACCTATGGGGCTTATATATGCCGTTTTTCCCCGCACTTATCTGTGATTGGCCATTTTGGAACTGTATCAGCTTCACAAAACCTGCTTTGTCATGCTCCTCTTTCTATTCATTCCTATATATTTGCTATTACTGCATTTCTAAGTGCAGCTGTCATGGCTTAGTGGTTCAGTACCTTGACTATGGTGCATGGTATCCTGGGTTCGAACCTGGCCACTGCTTTTTATATTTTATGACTGTCTACACAGGCTAGGAGGTGTGTCTGTGTAAAGGCAGTTTTGCTACAGCTTGCTCAACGTTGCCCGTCGGTTAGCTTGTTGGCGCGGTGCGCAGCTCCGCGCAAATGGGTTAGGCCGGTTTTCTCATCATTTGGCTGTCAGCACACATATTACGCTCAACTCAGCCATGGGCACACAGTTTCAGCATGTTAAACCACTGCTCACCTACGGGCACTCATTTTACACCTGTTAAACCACTGCTCACCTACTGGCACTCATTTTGCACCTGTTAAACCACTGCTCACCTATGGGCACTCATTTTACACCTGTTAAACCACTGCTCACCTACGGGCAGATGCACTCAACTTGTTAAACTGTAGCTCAGCGATATATATATATATATATATATATATATATATATATATATATATATATGGCATTTTTTATTATTTTGCTATCTCACATTTCTTCAAAATAAATGGCCCATTTCATTACATTTTACATAAAATATAATTTTATATGTGTACATATATGTCAGGGACTTGTTTCGTGCTTATTTCACTAAAAATAAAAATTGATGTTGGGGGGGCTCGAACCATGACTGCCTGCTCTTCAGCCGACGTCTCTACTGCTATGCTATTGCTACTTGGCTTCCTTTGCATATGTAGTTCTTATATGCTTTTCCACTGACTGCTAACTGTGGCTAAGCTACGGACATGCCCGTGCAAACGAGCGCACTCACGGGCAAACATCATTACAATTTAAAAAAATATATAACATGTTCATTTATATATTTTATGTTCATAGTCTGTGGGGGCATGTGTTATGTTGTGTTTATTCACATTTCCATGGACTCTGTCGTGGGGGTTTACTTTCGGGACTTTTACTCTTCTGGGGGCGTGTCTGTTTGCAGGGCTCGGCCTACGGACAGGCCCCCTACTGTCTTCCATGGACCGTGTAAGCCTTAGGTGTGATTCAGCATGCCCTCATGCATATGCATGACATGCTGACGTCACACCATTTAACTGCAGCCTCCGTGTAAGCCTTGTAACTCTTACACGGAGGCTTCGTGAATCCTGCCCATTGTATCTGCAGTGGGTCCTGCTGGACAAAGTAGGAAAATACATGTCAGACTGCATGCATGTATGTTAATAGAGGTCTCTGGAAAAAAATTAGTTAAACAGCTGATTTTCTTGTTTTTTGGGGTTTAAGACATACCAAGGAAATGCCAGTGAGCCATTAAGTAATTAAAATATTACCCCTTTGTTCTGAAAAGAAATGGAGATGGAACTTCTAGCCTTTTGCTCTGTGAATGTGTATTGACTTTCCAGCAGCTGCATCAGAGCAGCAGGGCTTCATCCTGCACTGCATTTCAGAGAGAAATATTTGTGAGAATCTGAGGTCATGTGACCAGATGTTGGGGAATGTCTTACTGAAGAAAAAAAATTAAATATTCAGCTATCTGATCTCTGACATTATTCTCTTTGTCCTTTTTCTGCTTGTGGAGGTGACACCCAGGATCTGCCTTGCTCTACTAAGTACAAACAGGGAACAGTTTCTCTTGAGAACTGCTAAGAATACAGCAAGTTGTTAGTTCAGATTAGTGTTTTTCTTTTATTATTTTAATATTCCCTGTGAAGAGATCTCTGTACTATCTATTGTGGATATATTTTTAGTAATTTTATGTATCTGTATTATTATTATTATTATTATTATTAAATATATTTAAACCTTTTATTGTGGCTGTTGTTTTAGAAAAGTATTTAATTTTTGAGAGTACCTGTACCTACTTGATTAGTGTCACCATGTGGGCCATCTCTGAAAGCCTTGGCTGTTTTTGCCTAACCACCTCTATTTGTATCAGTAATATTTTGCACAGTATTAATTGCATACCCTTTGTAAGGCCCTTACAGTAACTGATTAAGAGATGACTGGTGGCAGTGGATTTAACTATCATATGGTCTGGGCCAAGGGAGCACTGATAGTGATCTGTGTCAGCCTTTCCCTGGTGTGTATGTGTGTGTAAAAAAACAAATCTCAAAGTGTGTGTGTGTCAGCTACTTGGATCAGGGGCATGGAGCACTAGTTTCACAGGTAGGGTGCTGTAGGACATGGCTTGGTCACTGGTCTGAGAACTTGACCCTGTTTCTGTGCTAGTGGGGAGCCTTATTGGGGTGTTAGAGGGAGACAGATAATAAGAGTACTAGACCCCGGGCTGAATGTGTACCCTGTTGCCTCTTAAGTGAAATTGTGCTTGATGCAGAGAGGTCTGCATCTGTAAATACTGTGTGTATCTATCTTTCCCAAAGTGCACATGCCCACATAGTGTCAGTAGAGAGCATGGAGACTCCTTGGTCTCTGGCCCAGAAGAGGGCCATCACAGAGTAGATGAAGGAAGACTTGAAGGGCTCCGCAAAATCACACAAGCACATCTAAGCTTGCCTCCTGATAGAATGCGTGAACCCGTTGCCTTTGTAACACCTTCAGGTGTATGCGACAGAAGCCCCATGGAAAAATTAGAACCAGAGTGAAGAGTAGCCAACTGTGAAGCCACAGAAAGTTGAGCCTCAGCAGTAGTAGTCCAGGCAAGGGATTTTGAAATTCCTTGATCAAGTGCATTTGTAGTCCTGTAAAGTGTGGCAAATACTTCAGCAACCAAAGGGCAAAGGTCACTGAACCATACACATGCTTCCCAAATCTGTCCAATGCCCTAGACTTCGGTTAGGGGTGATGGACAGAGGAAATCTGATCAACAAGTTCCTTCTTGGTGGCTGCCACCATAAGCATAGCATGCACAGGCACGTCTATACTACAGAATTCATTCCCTATCTACCAGTGGAGGTAGAATATGGAATGGTATCTTGGGGATTTGCTCAAATGAGTCAGGTTCCTGCCACACCTGACTACAGGTCAAGTCAATCAGCTCATTGTCGGGTGACTAATCCAGGAGGTAGACGGGCCAGCTCCAAAGTCCTCCAGGAATACCGACTCCTGTTGGGAAGGATTAGCACAATACCAACTACCATTCTGGTCAAGGATTTCAAGAATGTCTACAAATGAAATGTGTTCAGGAGCTGATGGTGGGAACCTTTCCCCTTCATTGAAATCAGAATCTTTGGTGACTGACTCCTAAGGGTAGCCCAAGTGCCTACTTTTGTACTTCTTCTTCCTAGGGACTTCCTCAAAGGGATGCTCCAGTGAAGTATCAGAAGAGACAGTGGAACACTGTTGGGTGGTCTGGAGAGTTTAAACTGGCTATCCCTATGGTGTAGAATGATATCACTCAAGGTGCAGGGATATCTGGGATCCGTTAAGAATATCTGAGGGGGTTAGGATCCCACTGCTCTGTTAAAGCAGAGAAAACCCTCTTTGGCACTGGAAAAGAAGACAACAGAGCCAAGAAGCCAGGCCTCTGGCCTACCTGAGGCAGAAGTGGGAGCCTAGCTGTCCAGTGGCAAAGCTCCAAGAGGTATAGAAGGCTTTGAAAACTTCAGAGTCAACTGCAACACCTCAGATTCAGCAGGAGTGCTTCAGCTCCAAGAGTCATCTGGCTCCAAAGACATCTCACAACCTTATCTTGCCAGTGGTGGGATGTGAACCCACGTCTCCACAGAGACTGTAGACTTAATACAGTGCCTTAGACCACTCAGCCACACTATCTCCTTTATTTGAGCTGGTGCAGGCAGAGATATCTTCGGATCCACTGATAAAGCCATCCTCAGATCCCAACCAGATGGACCCAGACGACTGTGATCCTGCGGCTATGAAAGGATGGGTTGGATCAGAGAAGGAGTTGTTAGAGGTGGAGTGACAGAAGGCTGGACTTCTTTAACCATGTTGGTGGGATCCAGGATAACTCCTATATGAATCTGCATGGTGACAAATCTCATCATCATCCTGTCCACATCAGCTTCAGTTAGACTTCTGGAAGACTGAGAGGATGCCAAGGAAGGGATTTGATTGTCAGAAGTTCAGAAATGGAGATTGAACTGTAGAAAGTACTGGGTCAACAGTGGGAGAGTAAGTAGTCCTAGGTAAAGATGCAGATCCAAGGTACTCAGAGCCAATGGAGACTGAACTATAAACAGTACTGGGTCTACAGTGGGAGAGTAAGTAGTCCTAGGTAAAGATGCAGATCCCAAGGTACTCAGAGCTGATGGAGACTGAACCTTAGATGATACTGGGTCTAGAGTGGGAGAGTATGTAGTCCTAGGTAAAGATGCAGATCCAAGGTACTCAGCGCCGATGGAGACTGAACAGTAGACAGTACTGGGTCTACAGTGGGAGAGTATGTAGTCCTAGGTAAAGATGCAGATCCAAGGTACTCAGAGCCGATGGAGATGTGAACAGTAGACAGTACTGAGTCTACAGTGGGAGAGTAAGTAGTCCTAGATAAAGATGCAAATCCCAAGGTACTCAGAGCCAATGGAGACTGAACTGTAGACGGTACTGGGTCTACAGTGGGAGAGTATGTAGTCCTAGGTAACGATGCAGATCCCAAGGTACTCAGAACCGATGGAGACTGAACTGTAGACAGTACTAGGTCTACAGTGGGAGAGTAAGTAGTCCTAGGTAAAGATGCAGATCCCAAGGTACTCAGAACCGATGGAGACTGAACTGTAGACGGTACTGGGGATACAGTGGGAGAGTATGTAGTCCTAGGTAAAGATGCAGATCCCAAGGTACTCAGAACCGATGGAGACTGAACTATAGACAGTACTGGGTCTACAGTGGGAGAGTATGTAGTCCTAGGTAAAGATGCAGATCCCAAGGTACTCAGAGCTGATGGAGACTGAACTGTAGACAGTACTGGGTCTACAGTGGGAGAGTAAGTAGTCCTAGGTAAAGATGCAGATCCCAAGGTACTCAGAGCTGATGGAGACTGAACCTTAGATGATACTGGGTCTACAGTGGGAGAGTATGTAGTCCTAGGTAAAGATGCAGATCCAAGGTACTCAGAGCTGATGGAGACTGAACTGTAGATAGTACTGGGCCTACAGTGGGAGAGTAAGTAGTCCTAGGTAAAGATGCAGATCCAAGGTACTCAGAACCGATGGAGACTGAACTGTAGACAGTACTGGGTCTACAGTGGGAGAGTAAGTAGTCCTAGGTAAAGATGCAGATCCCAAGGTACTCAGAGCTGATGGAGACTGAACTATAGACAGTACTGGGTCTACAGTGGGAGAGTAAGTAGTCCTAGGTAAAGATGCAGATCCCAAGGTACTCAGAACCGATGGAGACTGAACTGTAGACAGTACTGGGTCTACAGTGGGAGAGTATGTAGTCCTAGGTAAAGATGCAGATCCCAAGGTACTCAGAACCGATGGAGACTGAACTATAGACAGTACTGGGTCTACAGTGGGAGAGTATGTAGTCCTAGGTAAAGATGCAGATCCCAAGGTACTCAGAGCTGATGGAGACTGAACTGTAGACAGTACTGGGTCTACAGTGGGAGAGTAAGTAGTCCTAGGTAAAGATGCAGATCCCAAGGTACTCAGAGCTGATGGAGACTGAACTGCAGATGATACTGGGTCTACAGTGGGAGAGTATGTAGTCCTAGGTAAAGATGCAGATCCCAAGGTACTCAGAGCTGATGGAGACTGAACTGTAGATGGTACTGGGCCTACAGTGGGAGAGTAAGTAGTCCTAGGTAAAGATGCAGATCCAAGGTACTCAGAACCGATGGAGACTGAACTGTAGACAGTACTGGGTCTACAGTGGAGAGTAAGTAGTCCTAGGTAAAGATGCAGATCCAAGGTACTCAGAACTGATGGAGACTGAACTGTAGACAGTACTGGGTCTACAGTGGGAGAGTAAGTAGTCCTAGGTAAAGATGCAGATCCCAAGGTACTCAGAGCTGATGGAGACTGAACTGTAGACAGTACTGGGTCTACAGTGGGAGAGTAAGTAGTCCTAGGTAAAGATGCAGATCCCAAGGTACTCAGAACCGATGGAGACTGAACTGTAGACAGTACTGGGTCTACAGTGGGAGAGTATGTAGTCCTAGGTAAAGATGCAGATCCCAAGGTACTCAGAGCTGATGGAGACTGAACTGTAGACAGTACTGGGTCTACAGTGGGAGAGTATGTAGTCCTAGGTAAAGATGCAGATCCCAAGGTACTCAGAACCGATGGAGACTGAACTGTAGATTGTACTGGGGATACAGTTTGAGAGTAAGTAGTCCTAGGTAAAGATGCAGATCCCAAGGTACTCAGAACCGATGGAGACTGAACTGTAGACAGTACTGGGTCTACAGTGGGAGAGTAAGTAGTCCTAGGTAAAGATGCAGATCCCAAGGTACTCAGAGCTGATGGAGACTGAACTGTAGACAGTACTGGGTCTACAGTGGGAGAGTAAGTAGTCCTAGGTAAAGATGCAGATCCCAAGGTACTCAGAACCGATGGAGACTGAACTGTAGACAGTACTGGGTCTACAGTGGGTCAGTATGTAGTCCTAGGTAAAGATGCAGATCCCAAGGTACTCAGAGCTGATGGAGACTGAACTGTAGACAGTACTGGGTCTACAGTGGGAGAGTAAGTAGTCCTAGGTAAAGATGCAGATCCCAAGGTACTCAGAGCTGATGGAGACTGAACTGTAGACAGTACTGGGTCTACAGTGGGAGAGTAAGTAGTCCTTGGTAAAGATGCAGATCCAAGGTACTCAGAGCTGATGGAGACTGAACTATAGACAGTACTGGGTCTACAGTGGGAGAGTATGTAGTCCTAGGTAAAGATGCAGATCCCAAGGTACTCAGAACTGATGGAGACTGAACTGTAGACAGTACTGGGTCTACAGTGGGAGAGTAAGTAGTCCTAGGTAAAGATGCAGATCCCAAGGTACTCAGAACCGATGGAGACTGAACTGTAGACAGTACTGGGTCTACAGTGGGAGAGTAAGTAGTCCTAGGTAAAGATGCAGATCCCAAGGTACTCAGAACCGATGGAGACTGAACTGTAGACAGTACTGGGTCTACAGTGGGAGAGTATGTAGTCCTAGGTAAAGATGCAGATCCCAAGGTACTCAGAGCTGATGGAGACTGAACTGTAGACAGTACTGGGTCTACAGTGGGAGAGTAAGTAGTCCTAGGTAAAGATGCAGATCCCAAGGTACTCAGAGCTGATGGAGACTGAACTGTAGACAGTACTGGGTCTACAGTGGGAGAGTAAGTAGTCCTAGGTAAAGATGCAGATCCCAAGGTACTCAGAACTGATGGAGACTGAACTGTAGACAGTACTGGGTCTACAGTGGGAGAGTAAGTAGTCCTAGGTAAAGATGCAGATCCCAAGGTACTCAGAACCGATGGAGACTGAACTGTAGACAGTACTGGGTCTACAGTGGGAGAGTATGTAGTCCTAGGTAAAGATGCAGATCCCAAGGTACTCAGAGCTGATGGAGACTGAACTGTAGACAGTACTGGGTCTACAGTGGGAGAGTAAGTAGTCCTAGGTAAAGATGCAGATCCCAAGGTACTCAGAACTGATGGAGACTGAACTGTAGACAGTACTGGGTCTACAGTGGGAGAGTAAGTAGTCCTAGGTAAAGATGCAGATCCCAAGGTACTCAGAGCTGATGGAGACTGAACTGTAGACAGTACTGGGTCTACAGTGGGAGAGTAAGTAGTCCTAGGTAAAGATGCAGATCCCAAGGTACTCAGAACCGATGGAGACTGAACTGTAGACAGTACTGGGTCTACAGTGGGAGAGTAAGTAGTCCTAGGTAAAGATGCAGATCCCAAGGTACTCAGAATTGATGGAGACTGAACAGTAGACAGTACTGGGTCTACAGTGGGAGAGTATGTAGTCCTAGGTAAAGATGCAGATCCCAAGGTACTCAGAACTGATGGAGACTGAACTGTAGACAGTACTGGGTCTACAGTGGGAGAGTAAGTAGTCCTAGGTAAAGATGCAGATCCCAAGGTACTCAGAGCTGATGGAGACTGAACTGTAGACAGTACTGGGTCTACAGTGGGAGAGTAAGTAGTCCTAGGTAAAGATGCAGATCCCAAGGTACTCAGAACCGATGGAGACTGAACTGTAGACAGTACTGGGTCTACAGTGGGAGAGTAAGTAGTCCTAGGTAAAGATGCAGATCCCAAGGTACTCAGAGCTGATGGAGACTGAACTGTAGACAGTACTGGGTCTACAGTGGGAGAGTAAGTAGTCCTAGGTAAAGATGCAGATCCCAAGGTACTCAGAACTGATGGAGACTGAACAGTAGACAGTACTGGGTCTACAGTGGGAGAGTATGTAGTCCTAGGTAAAGATGCAGATCCCAAGGTACTCAGAACCGATGGAGACTGAACTGTAGACAGTACTGGGTCTACAGTGGGAGAGTATGTAGTCCTAGGTAAAGATGCAGATCCCAAGGTACTCAGAACCGATGGAGACTGAACTGTAGACAGTACTGGGTCTACAGTGGGAGAGTATGTAGTCCTAGGTAAAGATGCAGATCCCAAGGTACTCAGAACCGATGGAGACTGAACTATAGACAGTACTGGGTCTACAGTGGGAGAGTATGTAGTCCTAGGTAAAGATGCAGATCCCAAGGTACTCAGAGCTGATGGAGACTGAACTGTAGACAGTACTGGGTCTACAGTGGGAGAGTAAGTAGTCCTAGGTAAAGATGCAGATCCCAAGGTACTCAGAACCGATGGAGACTGAACTGTAGACAGTACTGGGTCTACAGTGGGAGTAAGTAGTCCTAGGTAAAGATGCAGATCCAAGGTACTCAGAGCTGATGGAGACTGAACTGTAGATGGTACTGGGCCTACAGTGGGAGAGTAAGTAGTCCTAGGTAAAGATGCAGATCCAAGGTACTCAGAACCGATGGAGACTGAACTGTAGACAGTACTGGGTCTACAGTGGGAGAGTAAGTAGTCCTAGGTAAAGATGCAGATCCCAAGGTACTCAGAGCTGATGGAGACTGAACTATAGACAGTACTGGGTCTACAGTGGGAGAGTAAGTAGTCCTAGGTAAAGATGCAGATCCCAAGGTACTCAGAACCGATGGAGACTGAACTGTAGACAGTACTGGGTCTACAGTGGGAGAGTATGTAGTCCTAGGTAAAGATGCAGATCCCAAGGTACTCAGAACCGATGGAGACTGAACTGTAGACGGTACTGGGGATACAGTGGGAGAGTATGTAGTCCTAGGTAAAGATGCAGATCCCAAGGTACTCAGAACCGATGGAGACTGAACTATAGACAGTACTGGGTCTACAGTGGGAGAGTATGTAGTCCTAGGTAAAGATGCAGATCCCAAGGTACTCAGAGCTGATGGAGACTGAACTGTAGACAGTACTGGGTCTACAGTGGGAGAGTAAGTAGTCCTAGGTAAAGATGCAGATCCCAAGGTACTCAGAGCTGATGGAGACTGAACCTTAGATGATACTGGGTCTACAGTGGGAGAGTATGTAGTCCTAGGTAAAGATGCAGATCCAAGGTACTCAGAGCTGATGGAGACTGAACTGTAGATGGTACTGGGCCTACAGTGGGAGAGTAAGTAGTCCTAGGTAAAGATGCAGATCCAAGGTACTCAGAACTGATGGAGACTGAACTGTAGACAGTACTGGGTCTACAGTGGGAGAGTAAGTAGTCCTAGGTAAAGATGCAGATCCAAGGTACTCAGAGCTGATGGAGACTGAACTGTAGACAGTACTGGGTCTACAGTGGGAGAGTAAGTAGTCCTAGGTAAAGATGCAGATCCAAGGTACTCAGAACCGATGGAGACTGAACAGTAGACAGTACTGGGTCTACAGTGGGAGAGTATGTAGTCCTAGGTAAAGATGCAGATCCCAAGGTACTCAGAGCCAATGGAGACTGAACTGTAGACGGTACTGGGTCTACAGTGGGAGAGTATGTAGTCCTAGGTAAAGATGCAGATCCCAAGGTACTCAGAACCGATGGAGACTGAACTGTAGACAGTACTGGGTCTACAGTGGGAGAGTAAGTAGTCCTAGGTAAAGATGCAGATCCCAAGGTACTCAGAACCGATGGAGACTGAACTGTAGACAGTACTGGGTCTACAGTGGGAGAGTATGTAGTCCTAGGTAAAGATGCAGATCCCAAGGTACTCAGAACCGATGGAGACTGAACTATAGACAGTACTGGGTCTACAGTGGGAGAGTATGTAGTCCTAGGTAAAGATGCAGATCCCAAGGTACTCAGAGCTGATGGAGACTGAACTGTAGACAGTACTGGGTCTACAGTGGGAGAGTAAGTAGTCCTAGGTAAAGATGCAGATCCCAAGGTACTCAGAGCTGATGGAGACTGAACCTTAGATGATACTGGGTCTACAGTGGGAGAGTATGTAGTCCTAGGTAAAGATGCAGATCCAAGGTACTCAGAGCTGATGGAGACTGAACTGTAGATGGTACTGGGCCTACAGTGGGAGAGTAAGTAGTCCTAGGTAAAGATGCAGATCCAAGGTACTCAGAACCGATGGAGACTGAACTGTAGACAGTACTGGGTCTACAGTGGGAGAGTAAGTAGTCCTAGGTAAAGATGCAGATCCAAGGTACTCAGAGCTGATGGAGACTGAACTGCAGATGGTACTGGGCCTACAGTGGGAGAGTAAGTAGTCCTAGGTAAAGATGCAGATCCCAAGGTACTCAGAACCGATGGAGACTGAACAGTAGACAGTACTGGGTCTACAGTGGGAGAGTATGTAGTCCTAGGTAAAGATGCAGATCCAAGGTACTCAGAGCTGATGGAGACTGAACTGCAGATGATACTGGGTCTACAGTGGGAGAGTATGTAGTCCTAGGTAAAGATGCAGATCCCAAGGTACTCAGAGCCAATGGAGACTGAACTGTAGACGGTACTGGGTCTACAGTGGGAGAGTATGTAGTCCTAGGTAAAGATGCAGATCCCAAGGTACTCAGAACCGATGGAGACTGAACTGTAGACAGTACTGGGTCTACAGTGGGAGAGTAAGTAGTCCTAGGTAAAGATGCAGATCCAAGGTACTCAGAACCGATGGAGACTGAACTGTAGACGGTACTGGGGATACAGTGGGAGAGTATGTAGTCCTAGGTAAAGATGCAGATCCCAAGGTACTCAGAGCTGATGGAGACTGAACTATAGACAGTACTGGGTCTACAGTGGGAGAGTAAGTAGTCCTAGGTAAAGATGCAGATCCCAAGGTACTCAGAGCTGATGGAGACTGAACTTAGACAGTACTGGGTCTACAGTGGGAGAGTAAGTAGTCCTAGGTAAAGATGCAGATCCCAAGGTACTCAGAACCGATGGAGACTGAACTATAGAAAGTACTGGGTCTACAGTGGGAGAGTAAGTAGTCCTAGGTAAAGATGCAGATCCCAAGGTACTCTGAGCTGATGGAGACTGAACTGTAGACAGTACTGGGTCTACAGTGGGAGAGTAAGTAGTCCTAGGTAAAGATGCAGATCCCAAGGTACTCAGAACCGATGGAGACTGAACTGTAAACGGTACTGGGTCTACAGTGGGAGAGTATGTAGTCCTAGGTAAAGATGCAGATCCCAAGGTACTCAGAGCTGATGGAGACTGAACTGCAGATGGTACTGGGCCTACAGTGGGAGAGTAAGTAGTCCTAGGTAAAGATGCAGATCCCAAGGTTCTCAGAACCGATGGAGACCGAACTGTAGACAGTACTGGGTCTACAGTGGGAGAGTAAGTAGTCCTAGGTAAAGATGCAGATCCAAGGTACTCAGAACCGATGGAGACTGAACAGTAGACAGTACTGGGTCTACAGTGGGAGAGTATGTAGTCCTAGGTAAAGATGCAGATCCCAAGGTACTCAGAGCCGATGGAGACTGAACTATAGACAGTACTGGGGATACAGTGGGAGAGTATGTAGTCCTAGGTAAAGATGCAGATCCAAGGTACTCAGAACCGATGGAGACTGAACAGTAGACAGTACTGGGTCTACAGTGGGAGAGTATGTAGTCCTAGGTAAAGATGCAGATCCAAGGTACTCAGAACCGATGGAGACTAAACTGTAGACGGTACTGGGGATACAGTGGGAGAGTATGTAGTCCTAGGTAAAGATGCAGATCCCAAGGTACTCAGAACCGATGGAGACTGAACTGTAGATTGTACTGGGGATACAGTGGGAGAGTATGTAGTCCTAGGTAAAGATGCAGATCCAAGATACTCAGAGCCGATGGAGACTGAAGTGTAGACGGTACTGGGGATACAGTGGGAGAGTAAGTAGTCCTAGGTAAAGATGCAGATCCCAAGGTACTCAGAACCGATGGAGACTGAACTGTAGACAGTACTGTGTCTACAGTGGGAGAGTAAGTAGTCCTAGGTAAAGATGCAGATCCAAGGTACTCAGAACCGATGGAGACTGAACTGTAGACGGTACTGGGGATACAGTGGGAGAGTATGTAGTCCTAGGTAAAGATGCAGATCCCAAGGTACTCAGAGCTGATGGAGACTGAACTGCACATGGTACTGGGCCTACAGTGGGAGAGTAAGTAGTCCTAGGTAAAGATGCAGATCCCAAGGTACTCAGAACCGATGGAGACTGAACTGTAGACAGTACTGGGCCTACAGTGGGAGAGTAAGTAGTCCTAGGTAAAGATGCAGATCCAAGGTACTCAGAACCGATGGAGACTGAACAGTAGACAGTACTGGGTCTACAGTGGGAGAGTATGTAGTCCTAGGTAAAGATGCAGATCCCAAGGTACTCAGAGCCGATGGAGACTGAACTATAGACAGTACTGGGGATACAGTGGGAGAGTATGTAGTCCTAGGTAAAGATGCAGATCCAAGGTACTCAGAACCGATGGAGACTGAGCAGTAGACAGTACTGGGTCTACAGTGGGAGAGTATGTAGTCCTAGGTAAAGATGCAGATCCAAGGTACTCAGAACCGATGGAGACTGAACTGTAGACGGTACTGGGGATACAGTGGGAGAGTATGTAGTCCTAGGTAAAGATGCAGATCCAAGGTTCTCAGAGCCGATGGAGACTGAACTGTAGACAGTACTGGGGATACAGTGGGAGAGTAAGTAGTCCTAGGTAAAGATGCAGATCCCAAGGTACTCAGAACCGATGGAGACTGAACTGTAGACAGTACTGGGTCTACAGTGGGAGAGTATGTAGTCCTAGGTAAAGATGCAGATCCAAGGTACTCAGAACCGATGGAGACTGAACTGTAGATGGTACTGGGGATACAGTGGGAGAGTATGTAGTCCTAGGTAAAGATGCAGATCCAAGGTACTCAGAACCGATGGAGACTGAACTGTAGACAGTACTGGGTCTACAGTGGGAGAGTATGTAGTCCTTGGTAAAGATGCAGATCCAAGGTACTCAGAGCCGATGGAGACTGAACTGTAGACAGTACTGGGTCTACAGTGGGAGAGTAAGTAGTCCTAGGTAAAGATGCAGATCCCAAGGTACTCAGAGCCGATGGAGACTGAACTGTAGACGGTACTGGGGATACAGTGGGAGAGTAAGTAGTCCTAGGTAAAGATGCAGATCCAAGGTACTCAGAGCTGATGGAGACTGAACAGTAGACAGTACTGGGTCTACAGTGGGAGAGTATGTAGTCCTAGGTAAAGATGCAGATCCAAGGTACTCAGAGCTGATGGAGACTGAACTGTAGACAGTACTGGGTCTACAGTTGGAGAGTAAGTAGTCCTAGGTAAAGATGCAGATCCAAGGTACTCAGAGCCGATGGAGACTGAACTGTACACAGTACTGGGTCTACAGTGGGAGAGTATGTAGTCCTAGGTAAAGATGCAGATCCAAGGTACTCAGAACCGATGGAGATTGAACAGTAGACAGTACTGGGTCTACAGTGGGAGAGTATGTAGTCCTAGGTAAAGATGCAGATCCAAGGTACTCAGAACCGATGGAGACTGAACAGTAGACAGTACTGGGTCTACAGTGGGAGAGTATGTAGTCCTAGGTAAAGATGCAGATCCCAAGGTACTCAGAGCCGATGGAGACTGAACTGTAGACAGTACTGGGGATACAGTGGGAGAGTATGTAGTCCTAGGTAAAGATGCAGATCCCAAGGTACTCAGAACCGATGGAGACTGAACAGTAGACAGTACTGGGTCTACAGTGGGAGAGTAAGTAGTCCTAGGTAATGATGCAGATCCCATGGTACTCAGAACCGATGGAGACTGAACTGTAGACAGTACTGGGTCTACAGTGGGAGAGTAAGTAGTCCTAGGTAAAGATGCAGATCCCAAGGTACTCAGAACCGATGGAGACTGAACTGTAGACAGTACTGGGTCTACAGTGGGAGAGTAAGTAGTCCTAGGTAAAGATGCAGATCCCAAGGTACTCAGAACCGATGGAGACTGAACTGTAGACAGTACTGGGTCTACAGTGGGAGAGTATGTAGTCCTAGGTAAAGATGCAGATCCAAGGTACTCAGAACCGATGGAGACTGAACTGTAGACAGTACTGGGTCTACAGTGGGAGAGTAAGTAGTCCTAGGTAAAGATGCAGATCCCAAGGTACTCAGAACCGATGGAGACTGAACTGTAGACAGTACTGGGTCTACAGTGGGAGAGTATGTAGTCCTAGGTAAAGATGCAGATCCAAGGTACTCAGAGCCGATGGAGACTGAACTGTAGACGGTACTGGGTCTACAGTGGGAGAGTAAGTAGTCCTAGGTAAAGATGCAGATCCAAGGTACTCAGAGCCGATGGAGACTGAACTGTAGACGGTACTGGGGATACAGTGGAATAGTAAGTAGTCCTAGGTAAAGATGCAGATCCCAAGGTACTCAGAGCCGATGGAGACTGAACTGTAGACAGTACTGGGTCTACAGTGGGACAGTATGTAGTCCTAGGTAAAGATGCAGATCCCAAGGTACTCAGAACCGATGGAGACTGAACTGTAAACAGTACTGGGTCTACAGTGGGAGAGTATGTAGTCCTAGGTAAAGATGCAGATCCAAGGTACTCAGAGCCGATGGAGACTGAACAGTAGACAGTACTGGGTCTACAGTGGGAGAGTAAGTAGTCCTAGGTAAAGATGCAGATCCCAAGGTACTCAGAGCCAATGGAGACTGAACTGTAGACGGTACTGGGCCTACAGTGGGAGAGTAAGTAGTCCTAGGTAAAGATGCAGATCCAAGGTACTCAAAACCGATGGAGACTGAACTGTAGACAGTACTGGGTCTACAGTGGGAGAGTAAGTAGTCCTAGGTAAAGATGCAGATCCAAGGTACTCAGAGCCGATGGAGACTGAACTGTAGACAGTACTGGGGATACAGTGGGAGAGTATGTAGTCCTAGGTAAAGATGCAGATCCAAGGTACTCAGAACCGATGGAGACTGAACTGTAGACGGTACTGGGGATACAGTGGGAGAGTAAGTAGTCCTAGGTAAAGATGCAGATCCAAGGTACTCAGAACCGATGGAGACTGAACTGTAGACAGTACTGGGGATACAGTGGGAGAGTAAGTAGTCCTAGGTAAAGATGCAGATCCCAAGGTACTCAGAACCGATGGAGACTGAACTGTAGACAGTACTGGGGATACAGTGGGAGAGTATGTAGTCCTAGGTAAAGATGCAGATCCAAGGTACTCAGAACCGATGGAGACTGAACTGTAGACAGTACTGGGGATACAGTGGGAGAGTATGTAGTCCTAGGTAAAGATGCAGATCCAAGGTACTCAGAACCGATGGAGACTGAACTGTAGACAGTACTGGGGATACAGTGGGAGAGTAAGTAGTCCTAGGTAAAGATGCAGATCCAAGGTACTCAGAACCGATGGAGACTGAACTGTAGACAGTACTGGGGATACAGTGGGAGAGTAAGTAGTCCTAGGTAAAGATGCAGATCCAAGGTACTCAGAGCCGATGGAGACTGAACTGTAGACGGTACTGGGGATACAGTGGGAGAGTATGTAGTCCTAGGTAAAGATGCAGATCCCAAGGTACTCAGAACCGATGGAAACTGAACTGTAGACGGTACTGGGGATACAGTGGGAGAGTATGTAGTCCTAGGTAAAGATGCAGATCCAAGGTACTCAGAGCCGATGGAGACTGAACTGTAGACGGTACTGGGGATACAGTGGGAGAGTAAGTAGTCCTAGGTAAAGATGCAGATCCCAAGGTACTCAGAACCGATGGAGACTGAACTGTAGACAGTACTGGGGATACAGTGGGAGAGTAAGTAGTCCTAGGTAAAGATGCAGATCCCAAGGTACTCAGAGCTGATGGAGACTGAACTGTAGACAGTACTGGGTCTACAGTGGGAGAGTAAGTAGTCCTAGGTAAAGATGCAGATCCCAAGGTACTCAGAGCTGATGGAGACTGAACTGTAGACAGTACTGGGTCTACAGTGGGAGAGTAAGTAGTCCTAGGTAAAGATGCAGATCCAAGGTACTCAGAACCGATGGAGACTGAACTGTAGACGGTACTGGGCCTACAGTGGGAGAGTAAGTAGTCCTAGGTAAAGATGCAGATCCAAGGTACTCAGAGCTGATGGAGACTGAACTGTAGATGGTACTGGGCCTACAGTGGGAGAGTAAGTAGTCCTAGGTAAAGATGCAGATCCCAAGGTACTCAGAACCGATGGAGACTGAACTGTAGATGGTACTGGGGATACAGTGGGAGAGTATGTAGTCCTAGGTAAAGATGCAGATCCAAGGTACTCAGAGCCAAAGAAGGGGCTATGGGATCTCACACCTAAATTGTTGTGGAAGTCTTTGGATCTAAATTCTGGTTTTTCCTAGGAGGCTCCAAAAAAGAAGAAGGAGTTGAAGACCCTGACAGTTTGGAAGATTTTAAAACAGACTCCTTAGTTTTGGATTTGGGGGGTGGAGGTCCAGAAATGTCCTCAGTAAAGGGTGTTGAAAGCAACCCTTTCAGAATGAGTTTATTTTTACGGTCAGTAATAGTCCGAGAATTAGAACTTTATCTGATAAAGGCAACTTGCACACACATATTTTGAACCCCAAATAACAGTTTTTCTGACATTATGAGTGCTGTAAAGAATTTTACAGAGAAGAAGAGAAAAGGAAACTTGTAATCTGATATTGTCAATCTTCATTTTATCCTGGACACTTGGGTTCATTTCAGAACTTCGGAACTGACTTAGCCATTACTACAGCTCATGAACACACTCTCCCAATTTTTAAAAGGCAACTGAAAATGTATCTCAATAAACACTGGCTATGCTCCTGCACTAACCCAGACTAACTCTGCTTCTTCTTTTTCTCTTTCTTTTATTTTCCATAATTTTTTCCCTGTATCATTGATAACTTTCCCTTTACATAACATTTATGTATATATATTTTTTCACATATATATTGCCTGACTACTGTAATTCACATTATGTGAAAAAAAATATATTTTATTACCTATTTTGGTTTGCTGCCATCATAATATCTGTTATAACCTGTATTGTCTGTTTCTGTTTAAACTTGTAATAACAACTAGTGGAGCTTTTCTCCCCGGGCCTCTACTGAAAATGGACATGTATCCAGCTAGACTAGCCCGGTCAACAAATGTAAAATAAATAAATAAATGAACACCAAACAAATCTCGAGCCAGATACTACCTATGGTGCTGCTCTCTCTATGTTACCCCAGATCTCGTTTACCACTTCCTGTGACAGACCCGTCACCTACAAATGTCGAGTTTTTGGTTAACAATGTCTGTATTTTTCCTGCATATCTATTTCTGTGAGTATAATACTTCACTTTTTTCCTACTGTTTCTTCACTATAGCCTGCCCTCTTCCTTTACTCAAATACGTCTATATAAAACAGGTCTGTAGTGATACTTTACATTATATCCTTCCTATCCCTGTTAATATAGTGTGGTACTGTGCATGTTGACTGCTGGTTGTAGAACCCATTTTCTACTTGTCATGGCTGATAAAGGTAAAGGCAGTTCAGGTTTTAAGAATTGCCAAAAGTGTGAAAGAAAAATGCCCAACTCCGATGGGCATTCTCTATGTGTCTATTGCCTGGATCCAGTGCATTTACAGGAGGAATGCTCCATTTGTCACAGCTTTAGTCACCAGACCCTGGTAGAGATGAAGAATAAATTGATTTTAAAAGACATGTTAAAATCTGCCTTGGAGGAAGCCATCTCAGGATCTGAAAAGAGAAGCAAGAGAGAGCTGTGTCTTCCCCTTCATCATCTTCCTCTTTTTCAAGGACAAAAAAATAAAAAAGTGGAGTCATTCGGTGCTGACTTCTCCACTGGCACCAACAGCTAAGATACTTAAGTCCCTGGTTACCTGCAGCTCTGCGGAACTGATTGGGGCCTAAAAGGATACTTCAGTACTGACTTCAGTACAGATAGTTTCTTCTCTTCCTGTGTTGAAGTTATTGGCACAGGCATTAGAAACAGGATCTATTATTTCAGTGCCGTCTTCTGTTTCAGCTCCGTTGGCTTTGGCACCAACTGAATGCTGATTTTTAGATTGGCCTAAGACCAGAAATTCACCATCAGTAGACCCTTTCTCAGACAGTCTACCTAGTCTGCTTTTGGAAAGAAAAAATGTCCCTCAACCCAGTCTGTTTGCTCCACCAACCTGACAGAGCTGAATGTGTTGAGATTGGTGGATCAGCTCCTCCTGGCAAGAGGGATTCCAGGCATGTGCCTGGTTCCAGCTCCTTCAGGTGCTAGAACACTTTCTTCCTCGACCCCTATTACTGCTCCTTCTCCGACCTCCATGCCTGGTTCCAGCTCCTTCAGGTGCCAGAACACTTTCTTCCTCGACCCCTACTACTGCTCCTCCTCCGACCTCCATGCCTGGATCCAGCTCCTTCAGGTGTCAGAACACTTCCTCGACCCCTACTACTGCTCCTCCTCCGACCTCCAATGAGGCTTTAGATATTCCAGCTACGACCTTCCCTTTGCTGACTGTTTCAGTGCCAGTGAGATTCCTATCTCTGATACCAATTCGCCCCTGGGTTTTTTGGTACCTTGGGATTCTGGAAACCTCTCGGGTCGTAAGTATGCTGTTGTTTCTGGTGGGCAGGATTCCAGTCCAGTTTTTTCATAGCCATCTCTGCACCTTGGGGCCTCAGCACATGTTAGCTTGACACTGGCTTTGGCTTTGGGGAGGTTTCTTCAGAGCAGGGTGGAACTACGGTACCAAGTCAGTCCTTCTCTGTGTCTGTCTTCCTTCCTCTTTGGGGGGACCAGCTTTCCAGGTCATGGAGAGGGCCTTGTCCTCTGTGGGCATAGTCAACCCCTTCCCTTTCAGAGCAGCTCCCCAGTCCTTTTCCTCATCCAGAGCCCCAGCCAGTCTTAACATCTGGACAGCAGGAGTCGAAGCTGTGAGGGTCTCCCATACCAGGGTTGTCCTGTTGTGAGACTGCCCAAGATTGTCTCAGTGAGGAGGTTCCTCAGAAGATGAAGTATAAGAGGTAACACTTGGATTCTCTCAGGAATCTTTCACAGAGGAAACAGATTACAATTAAGGGGTGGGTTCCCCACAGTCACCCCCAGAGGACATTTAATTCTTGAAATCCTAAAGGAGAGGGGTGCCTGGACATCCCAGCAACCCTCCTCAGATGAATTAGTGTACTTGCAAGCTTTCAGGACTCGACCACCTACCTGTTGGGTAACTCCACCCGCTGATGAGCTCATTAAGATGATCTCGCAATAGGCAATGAAGGCTCCTGATTCCATAGAACCCATCTCCAAGAGTCCAGACAAACTATTAACTCTTCCCAGGAACCACCAGTTCTGGGCAGAGGGATTGTTGTTAGATCCCATGGTGGTATCGGCATCTACAAAAAAGGAATTGGCAGAGAAGAGTTCCACTATCTATCCTCCTAATAGAGAGTCTAGGATGTTGGCTAAATTTGGAAAGCAGATCTATGCTTTATTGACTTTTGCATTATGGTCCTTAAATTGTATGGCACACATCAGCAGATTTCAAAAGGATCTGGTTAAGGACATATCAGATTCCCTGGCAGGAGCCATGTCTATGGGAGTCCAATATAATTCTGTTTTCCAGTTGGCCACCCTAGAGTCTATTGCAAATTCATTTATGAGGCTCATAGCACATTCAGCCAAATGGCTGACCAGGGCAGCGGGTTCAGGCGTAGCCATGAGGAGACATGCCTGGATGTGCTTATGTGATTTTGCTGAGCCATTCAAGTGTCCATTCATCAATGCCCCCTTTGACGGCTCATTCCTTTTTGGCCCTAAAGTATAATAAACCTTGTCCAGGTGTGAGAAGGATGGAAAGACCCTTATTGTTGTAAATGTAGGCTTTTCTACTCCTCAATGATCTTATTCTATGAATCAGAACAGTGAAAAAATGTAGTTTATAAGAAATCCTAAGGACCTTTCCAGGACACATGTGGGAGGGCTTCCATGGGGAAGAGAGAGAAGCCTTAATGGAAAACACTGCCCACGTAGTGGAGGAGGCCCACAACACCAGGCAGGGTTCCAGGGACTCCTTTACTGGTAAATCCTATCAGCACTTCTGAAGGGAGGCCTGACTGCTGCCCTCTGAAGGCAGTCATGGGGTGTTTATCCTTGCACCAACAAGCCTGGCTTCAGATAACTTTGGATGATTGAGTGCAAAGGATTATAACCAGAGGATACACTGTACCCTTATCTTCCCCTCCCTGCATTTACAAAAAGTTCCCCAACATTCCATCCAGTCAGAGGGAACCAACAGTTTTAGAGCTTCAAAAACTGCTGGAAAAAGAAGAGTCTTCCAAGAGGTCCTGCCAGACCAGATAAAATCCAGGATTTACTCAAGATTCTTTTTAGTGACAGAAAAGACAGGGAACTGGAGACCACTTTTGCATCTAAACATTTTTAACAACTGCATTCAACAGACAAACTTCCACTTGAACACGGTTCAGTCTATTCTCCCATTTCTAGGGAAAGAGGACTGGATGTGCTCTATACATCTGCAGGATGCGTATTACCACATAAAAATGAGCAAGTGCTCCAGAAGATATCTCCACTTCCATCTGGGAGACAGTACTTTTCAGTTTAGAGCTCTTTCTTTTGGTCTCACCACAGCCCCAAGGGTGTTCACCGAATGTATGGCAGTAGTAGCTGTTGAGACTGCAAGGATTACGGGTGCATCCATACTTAGACAACTGGCTCCTTACCCCTCTCACCAGGGATCATACAGAACAAGCAAGGAACTACATTCTCAAGCTCTGCTTCAGCCTAGGGATTATGATCAACTACGAATAATCCCATCTGAATCTGACTCAGACATTAGAGTTCATAGGAGCAATATAAAACAGCAACACTTGCATAGCCTTCCTTCCTCCACAGAGACTATTGAAAATCAAAGCCTAAGTAAGGAAAATTGTCAAGAACAAAAGAGTTCCCACATGACTTATTTTACAAGGCTTAGGTTCAATAGCAGCTGCCATAGCTTTACTGCCCCTAGTAAGATTCCACATGAGATTTTTACAGTGGCTTCTAACGTCTCATTGGTCCAGTTTGAATCAACCAAGGTCAGATCAGGTTTTTATTAACAACTATTGCAAGAAAGACCTAGCTTGGTGGTGCCACTCAGAGGAAATTATTTTGGGCTGTCCCTTTATTCTTTCGCAACCCCAAGCCATAGTGACCATGGACACCTCCCAGATGGGGTGTGGGGCATTATCTGGGCAAGGCCATCAAAGGCACTTGGTCCCCCATGAGGCCAAGTTTCATATCAGTGTCCAAGAGTTGAGAGCAGTGTTGTTAGCATTGCAAGCCGTTCAAACCATTCTCCCCTTTGGGACTATTGCAATACAAATGCACAATATGTCAGTGGTTCAATATGTCTGTGGTTTGGTACATCAACAAGCAGGGAGGAACCAAGTCTTACCCCTTTTGTCAAGATGCTCTCAGAATGAATAAAATAATTTTCACCTTTGAGGATAAGTTACAGTTGATAAAAATGGTTTTACTTCCTGAGATCCCATACGTAGCTCAACCTATTCTGATGCTTCCCAAGAAAAATATTCTTAAGCAAATAAACACACTATTATTACAATTTCTATGGTTTCCTAAAAGAAATAGAGTGGCTTTCTCACATCACATTAGACCATGGGAACAAAAAGGACTAAACTTTCTGGATATTGAATTTTACATAAAGGCTTTCATACTTAAAACTGTCTCAGACTGGATAAATTTCAATTACCTCTCTAATTGGAAATTGTTGCATTCTGTTATACTAACAATTGAAAATAGCTTATCAAAAAAAATTCTCTGTAACAGACAAAGTTAATAAACTATGGTATTTAGTAGGCATTAATATGCAATACAATACAACAAAAACTACTAAATTAAATTTGATCAATCTTCTTTTTAATGTATTCAGAAAGTTTGTTAATGTAAATATGGACAGAAAACTTTGGTTTGATCTATTAATTCCATTTACCATTACAAAGAATTTTCCTGATAGGGTACATAGAGAAATTCTCATATCCGGGGAAGAAAGGAATTTTTTTTTGGCTGGCAACAACGCATTAAAAATCTAAAGGGCTTAAATATTTAATATGTAAAGTCATCCTATGGAATATCATCACACGACTGGTTAATACTTCAGAGCATTTTATCATATTCTCAGGATCTGTGTAGAATAATTAATAAGACTTCTTATAAGATTATTCCAAAATTCATAAACGGGCTGTTTGGAATCATTTACAATGATCAAAATATGAAGAATGCTACTGTAAATTTATATATAGAGATAATAACCTATAAAACAATACCCAAAGCAATATACTGGCAACATATTACCAAAGGTTATTCGATATATTTATCACCAGAAAACAAATCAAATCTTTTACTCTCTGTTAAACTCACATCCAATTCACAATATTGGAGAATATTCAATTAGAAATTTTTGCATAGCACTTTTTTAATGCCTGATAAAATTACTAAAATTAGTTCCTCCAGAAATGGACTATGCTGGAGATGTCAGCAGACATTTAAAGCTGACTGGTATCATATCTTTTATGACTGTAATGATATAAAGACTTTCTGGAGTAATACTAATAACTTCTTACAGGCTATATTTACAGAATTATTTGTTTTATCTAAAGCTCTAATACTATTAAATGTAAATGAAGGTCTCCAATTGAATAAAATAAATTTATATTTGCTTTGGACAATATTGTCAATTGCCAGGAAATGCATAACAAAAAGATGGAATTCCAATACAGCATCTAAAATGGAAAATGTTTTTCTCTCTACTGAAAAAGACGGCATTGATGGAGATTAAAATCAAAGAACTCAGAATGTATCCTAAGCCATTAGTTAATAATCCTTGGAGAAAAGTTTTGCAATTGACTGAAACTGTAATTGGATCCGGTCTCTCTCTGATTTTTGTATATTTGAATTTATTAACTTTAAAACTGGAATACATTTGCGCTATCTTCCCTTGCAACAAAATAAGAGGAAACGCAGTGTATACAGCTGAAACAGCTTGAGTATTTAATAAAAAAGCAACTCACAATTACACACAACCACGATAAAAAGTATACCAGTGGCCAAACGCACAAATATTGTACTAATAACAAACAATAAGGACAATATGACAAAGGCAGAAAGGGAAGAATTATGTAATCTTAGAAATAATCATAATATTCGTATTATGAAACCCGACAAGGGAGGGGGGATTGTGATTTATGATAGAATGGAATACAGTGCGAAGTTGAATGCACTTCTTACAGAAACAGGCAACTATGAGCCAATTTCTTTGAATGAAATTAATATAGCTTACCAGAGGATTAATTCCTATCTGGTAGAATTTTGGATAGATAATCGAATCAACAATGATGTATATAATTTTTTGAAAGTACAACATCCAACATTGGCAGTGTTGGTAGGTATTCCTAAGATACATAAAAACAGTGAAGACCCCCCCCCCTTTCAGACCAATAGTGTCTGGTAGTAAAGCAAAAACATTCCCATTTGGAAAAGCCATTGACATTTGGCTTAAAGATATATACGAATGTATCCCTCACCTGTTGAAGGATTCTTGGGACTTCCTTAGAAAATACCCTATCCAAACTGACACTAACCACCTTTTATACGTGACTATAGATGTCATAGACCTATTTTCATGTATTCCAAAAAGACAAGGATTGGAAATATTCTGTGAAAGCATTAGGAAACATACTAACATAGAATGGGACAAAATATGCCTCATCATGGAATGTATGTCATTAGTGTTGGAACACAATTATATACTATTTGAGGGGGAATATTTTAAACAGTGTAGGGGAGTGGCAATGGGATCAGCAAGTGCTCCTATATTTGCAAATTTAGTAATGTTACATTGGGAGGAAGAAGTTTTATTCAAAAACAGTTTTTTTCAACATGTCATACATTACACTAGGTTTTTAGATGACATATACATTTTATGGAAAGGTAGTATTGAGGACTTCAACAAATTCATCATTTTCATTAACAACAGCAGTGAATTTCTCAAATTCACCTATTCAGTCAGTAATAATGGGATAGCATATTTGGACACTTTAGTATCTCATGACGAAAAGGGTTTTAAATCTAATATATATAGAAAGAACACCTTTTCTAATGATTATTTACAATTCAACAGTAACCATCCTAAGAAAATGATGCATAACATTTTCAAAGGCCAGTGTATAAGAGCGGCCAGGATGACATCAAGAAATGAGGAGATGTTAAAAGAGATAGAATTTATTACTGAAATGTTTAAAGAGAGAAAATACAATGGTAAAATGATGAATGATGTTAGACAGTATGTAACATCACAATGGGGTTTAAAATACTTACCTTTACTAGGAGCAACTCATCTAAAAGAGAAAGAAAAAGAATTGTTGTGTGTTAACAAATACCAGAAGGCATGCATACTTCCTTACATGCCGTATGTTAGCAAAATTAAGGAAATAATGGAAAATCATTGGCAGATTTTTCAAGTGGATTCACATTTGTTAAGAATATTAGGTGATAAACCTCTTATAGTATATAAAATGACACACAATTTGAAAAGAATGTTGGAAACTGGAAAAGAGATCAACTATAATAGAGGAGAAACAGGACATTTCACATACACAAGTAGATGTGGTAATTGTAACCAATGTAGGAATATTATAGGGGTAACTGAGATTACTTTAGAAAACATCAACAGGACTGTTATCAAATCTGTAAAGGGTAATTGTAACACAACTTATGTGATTTATATGGCTAAATGTTTAAAATGCACAGCATATTATGTAGGAAAAACGGAGAGAGCCTTCAAAAGGAGGATTTATGACCACATGTACTGTATAAGGAGGAAGGATAACAATAATGCCTTATACAGGCATGTGGATAGGGAAGGTGATGAACACAGTTTCACCTTTGGGATCTTAGAACAAATTAAACCAGATTTGAGAGGGGGAAATTGTAAAGAGTTGTTAAGTTATAAAGAAATATGGTGGCAGTTGTACACAGATGCTGCCTCAGAACCTGGTTTAAATGATTCCATAGCGGTGAAACCGTTATTAAGACAATAGCGCAAGCATTTATAGTGAATGATGTACACCAAAAAAAAATTTTTTTTTCATTCTTTACAATGCACTATAGAGGTTTTTTCTTTGTTTTTTCTTTGTTTTTTTCTGTATTTTTTCATTATATTCATATAAAGGAATGAATTTTATTAAAGTATTTTAGTGATTAACAGTTCAGTATATATTTAAGAATTTGGAAATGTCTTAATATTAGACCTCTCATCGATTTTAGGAAAGAATTACAGGAATTTTTAAATGAATTTTAAATGAATTTTTTCATCAATACTATTAATACTGTCAATGAATTGTACATATTTTGTCATCAGTTATGTAGAGTTACTTAATTTATTTAATATTTATTAATTTAAACACGCAACATTTTCAAAACTTATATATACATATTTTTATCAACTTTTTACATTAACACCTTATAGTTATTTTATTTTATTTTAGTATAGGCTTGAAATTACTTTTGTGATTAAATTATATGTATAAAAAAATGGTGGATACACCTTTAAGAACTGCAACAGTTTTTGGCGCCAAAAAGGTTATTTAAATGGTGGAAGTTACAAAGTTGTTCAGTTCTGAACTCTGGGACTATTGTTTGTTATTAGTACAATATTTGTGCGTTTGTCCACTGGTATACTTTTTATCGTGGTTGTTTGTAATTGTGAGTTGCTTTTTTATTAAATACTCAAGCTGTTTCAGCTGTATGCACTGTGTTTCCTCTTATTTTGTTGCAAGGGAAGATAGCGCAAGTGTATTCCAGTTTTACAGTTCTTCTTTGCAACTCCATTTCATTTCGGAATTTATTAACTTTGTTTTTATTTGTTTTAATTTCTTTCACTTTTGTCAGGCTTAATGTTAATATTGTATATAGTTATTTAATTGGATTAAAACATAAAATACTATGTGATTGATCTACAAATTATTATTTGAAAAGAAAAAAACAGTTGAGTAAAAAAAGATGCTCTCAGAATGTGGCAGTGGGTGATCTCTTCCAACCGCTGTCTTATAGTGATGCATATTCCAGGGAGTTCAAATGTGGTAGTGGATATACTGAGCAGATGCATTCTCCTAACTCACGAGTGGTCTCTCAATCCCAAGGTGATAAAAAAGATTTTTCATCACTGGGGCCATTCTTCCTCTGACTTGTTTGTGTCACCCCTGAAGAACAACTGTAGCAACTAGTTTGCCGTAATCCCTCCTAAAATGGAGTCCATCGGAGACACTCTAATGCACAATTGGCCCTCTGGTCTTCTATATGCTTTTCCCCATTATCATTAATTCCTCAATTCCTAAAGAGATCAATCAGGTTTAAGAGCAGGGTAAACCTCATTGCTCCCTTCTGGTTTTGGCAGATTTGCTTCCCCTTTCTTTGGCCTTGTCTGATTCAGTGACCATGGACTCTGAACCCAGATCCAGATGTCCTATCCCATGCAGAGGGATTGATTCACTCCAAGCTCCAAAATCTCAAGCTCACAGCTTGGCGTTTACAGTTCCTTTGAATGCCAGGTGTAGTAAACTTTCTTTCCCAGTTCATTGCATCCTTTTAGCATCCCATAAGCCCTCTGCCAGAAAGCTGTATAGCAGCAAATGGGAAAAATGTTCTTTCTGGGCTTGTGATAATAACATTGATCCCTTTTCCAACCTATTGATAACATTTAACAATTTTTAGCTTTGCTCTTTGAAGCAGGAGCCTCTAACTCTACTATCAGGGTACAACTGGTGGCTATTTCAACCTTTCATAATGGATTTGAAGAGAATTCCCTAATGACTCATAAACTCTGCAAAGTGTTCTTAAGAGTTACCTTGATGTTAAATCTACTATAAGGATCCATCAACACACTGGGATTTGAATATGGTATTACAGTCAATATTTCATTCCCCTTTTGAGCCTGCTGCTAATTGTAACTTAAAATTTCTAAGTTGGAAAACTATTTTTCTAGTAGCGGTTACTTCGGCCAGAAGAATTTCAGAAGTCCAAGCCTTGTCTTGCAAGGCACCTTACCTGATATTTCATAAAGACAGGGTTTCCTTAAGAACAAAACCTTCCTTTTTACCAAAGTGGTGTCAGAAACAAATATCAATCAGATGATCCATTTACCTGTGTTTTTCCCAATTTCTCAAACAAAGGTGAATACTATTTATATTAATTAGATGTTCATAGACAACTGCATTTCTATCTTCATAGAAAAAAAGATACAAGGAAGTATGACCAATTGTTTGTGTTATTTGCACCTGCTAGAATGAGCAAACCAGTCACCAAAGTTACTTTAGGAAAGTAGCTGAAAGAATTTATTTCCTTCATATACAACAAGAGAAAAGTTGAATTACCTGGTCCTGTTAGGATGCATTCCAGTAGAGCTGTAGCTCCTTCAGCAGTTTTTCTCTCTAGGGCATAAATGGATTATATTTGTCCAGTGTCAGCTTGGGCTATGCCACATACCTTTATCACTCATTACAAATTGGACCTAGTCTGTAGTGGGAAGAGCGTCATTTGGTTCTATGGTGCTCAGGAATATATTCCCATGAGCCCATCCAAGATGTATGGTAGCTGCGGTCTCTGTCCAAAGTGTCAAGGATAAAATGAAGATTGACAACGTCAGATAAATAAGTTATGTACTTACCATAACATTCAATATTCATTTATCCTTGACATCACCACCCTTCTTCCCCCTTCCATTCAGACTTCTTGGTGGGAAGACTTATGGTCCTAACTGTGCATTTATTTGTAAATGGTACCAGATATGGTGTCATTAAAGATATTTCAGAATTATACTATCTTTCTGTTTTCTGTCTCCAAACACAAACTGGGGTAACTTAAAGAGGAGCATTATGGGCAGGATCTGGCTGGAGAGTTTTTTGATGTTCATGAGCTGTAGTAATAGCTGAGTTGGTTCCAAGGTTTGGAACTGAATTCAAGTGTCAAGGACAAATGAAGATGGCCAACACAGATGGAATGTTGCAATAAGTACACAACTTAAATGGTAATAAAGTTACACAAAATGTATAGCTTATATAAAAGGCAGGAAAATAGCAACTATGGTAAAGAGAATTACAGCTATTGTGAAAGAGAAAGGGAGGAAATATCTGAGTAAATACAAATGTATAAAAAAGATTTTAAAAACTCATCTGTGAAGAACAGCTCAAGAGCTGAAATGGTGAACACATGTTATTTGAAAAGCGGAAAATGAGACATGGGGTATGTTAGGGGTTGGTGCATTATAAGAAAGGGCGGAGCTTGAGAGTTGTTTGGTGGTCACAAGGTATAATAATGGCCAAACCCAAGAGTGAATGGCAGAATGAAAATTGACATCAGTTTGATATTTGTAGTACCCATTACTTCAGCTAGGAGAACTTCAGCACTGCAAGCCTTACCTTCTAACCCTCCTTACTTCGTTTTTCATATCGATAGGGTATCTTTACGAACAAGTCCATCTTTTCTTCCAAGGTTGTGTCAGGATCCAACAGTAATGAATCTATTAACATTCCATTCTTCCCACATTTCTCCAGCAAAGACAAATACATTTTACATTACTTTGACACTCACAGACAATTATATCTCTGTCTACATATAACAGACAAATTCAGGAAATCAAGATTAATTAGTCATCTGGTCCTTTTCCCCAATAGAATTCAGCCATGTTGTAGAGAACAGGCTAGAGGACAAGACTAAAAGGGTCATATCTCCCCCTGTACACAGTCCTTTCCTCCACTAGAATCTAACATTTTCACATAGAGCAGGTTACATTCCCTTAACTGAAAGGATCTGGTCCTTCAGCGGTGGCAATCTGTGTGTAAGGGACCTGAAATGATGCTGACCCACAGGAATGTAGTACAGGTCTTTCATAAAACACAATGGTTCATTGCTGTCTGTGTACACCAGAGGTGATAGAGTGTATTCCATTAAAACTGGTCATTTTTCTAACTAGAATGTAGCCATATGGTAGAGAACAGTAGAGAAGAGTCAATAAAAAGGGTTATATCTGCCACTGTACAGTAAAGTGGCTAGAATGTATTCACAGAAAGAGGGCCCATTCCTTCACTAGGATCTAGCATTTTCACATAGCGCAGGCTAGACTACATTGGCTGAAAGGCCCTGGGTCCTTCAGCCATGGCAATCTGTGTTGAAGAGGCTGGAAATTATGCTAAACCAAAAGAATGAGTACAGCTCTTTCTTGAAAAATGGTCATTCCTGCCTTTGTATACCAGAAGTGACAGAATCTATTCCCATAAGAAAGGTCCTTTTCCCAACTAGAATTTAGCCATGTTACACAGAACAGACTAGAGAACTCAATAAAAAGGGTCATTCTTGCCAGTGCACACTAAAGGGGTTAGAAGCTATTCACAGAAATATGGTCCTTTCCTCCAGTAAAATTTAACATTTTTAGATAGAGTAGGTTATATTCCCTTGGCAGAAAGGACCAGGGACCTTCATCGCTGGCAATCTGTTCTGAAAGGGCCTAAAATTATGCTCAGCCAAAGAAATGTAAGTCATGTGTTTCCAAAAAGAATGGTAATTCCTGCCACTGAACACCAGAGGAGATAGAATTTATTCCCAGAAAGATGGTCCTTTCCACCACTAGAATCTAGCATTTTCACATAAAGCAGGCTAGATTCCATTGACTGAAAGGACCTGGGTCCTTCAGCCATGGCAATCTGTCTTGAAGGGGAAATAAATTACACTCAAACAAAAGAATGTAGTGCAGCTGTTTCCCAAAAAATGGTCAATCCTGCCTTTACATACTAGAAGTGACAGAATCTAGTCCCATAAAAAAGGTCCTTTTCCTCACTAGAATGCAGCCATGTTGCACATAGCCTAGGGGACTCAGTACAAAGGGTCATTCCTGCCAGAGTACACTAAAGGGGTTTGAAGATATTCACAGAAAGACGGTTCTTTCATCCATTAGAATTTAGCACATTCTGATATAGCAGGTTATATTCGCTTGGCTGAAAGTCCAGGGTAATTCATCCCTGGCAGTCTGTTCTGAAGGGGCATGAAATTATGCTCAGCTGAACAAATGTACTTCATGTATTTCCAAAAAGAATGTTAATTCATGCCACTGCACACCAGAAGAGATGAAATTTATTCCCAGAAAGATGGTCCTTTCCACCACTAGAATATAACATTATCACACAGAGCAGGCAAGAGTCCGTTGGCTGAAAGGCCCTGGGTCCTTCATCCCTGGCAATATGTGTTGAAGAGGCCAGAAGTTATGCTCAACCAAAATAATGTAGTGCAGCTCTTTCCTAAAACAAAAAAAGGTCATTCCTGCCTTTGTACACCAGAAGAAACAGAATCTAGTCCCATAAAAAGGTTATTTTCATGACTAGAGTTTAGCCATGTTACACAGAACAGACTAGAGAACTCAATAAAAAGTGTCATTCTTGCCAGTGCACACTAAAGGGGCTAGAAGCTATTCGCAGATATATGGTCCTATCCTCCAGTAGAATTTAGCATTTTAGATACAGTACTTTATATTCCCTTGGCTGAAAGAACCAGGGACCTTCATTGCTGGCAATCTGTTCTAAAGGGGCCTAAAATTATGCTTAGCCAAACAAATGTAAGTCGTGTTTCCAAAAAGAATGGTAATTCCTTCCACTGAACACCCAAGGAGATAGAGTTTATTCCCAGAAAGACGATCCTTCCCTCTACTAGAATCTAGCATTTTAACATAGAGCAGGCTAGATTCCATTGGCTGAAAGGCCCTGGGTCCTTCAGCCATGGCAATCTGTGTTGAAAGGGCCAGAAATTACACTCAACCAAAAGAATGTAGTGCAGCCCTTTTCTAAAATAAATAGTTATTCCTGCCTTTGTACACTAAGTGACAAAATATATTCCCATAAAAAAGGTCCTTTTCACCTCTAGAATTCAGCTGTTACACATAAAATGCTGGGGAACTCAATAAAATGGGTCATTCCTGCCAGTGTACAGAAAGGGGGGTTTGAAGGTATTCACAGAAAGATGGCCCTTTCCTCCACTAGAATTTAACATTTTCTGATACAACAGCTTATTTTCCCTTGGTTGAAAGTACCAGGATCCTTCATAAGTGGTAATGTGTTCTGAAGAGACCTGGAATTATTCTTAGCCAAACAAATGGACGTCATATGTTTTCAAAAAGAATGTTAATTCCTGCCACTGCACACCGGAAGAGATAAATGTATTTCCAGAAAGATGGTCCTTTCCACCACTAGAATCTAGCAATTTCACATAGAGCAGGCTAGATTCCATTGGCTGAAAGGCCCTGGATCCTTCAGCCATAGCAATCTGTGTTGAAGGGGCCAGAAGTTATGTTCAATCAAAAAAAGAATGCAGTACAGCTCTTTCCTAAAAAAAAAAAAAAAGGTCATTCCTGCCTTTGTACACCAGAAGTAACAGAATCTATTCCCATAAAAAGGTCATTTTCCCCACTAGAATTTAGCCATGTTACACATAGGCTAGGGAACTCAATAAAAAGGGTCATTCCTGCCAGTGTACACTAAAGGGGTTAAAAGCTATTCACAGAAATATGGTCCTTTCCTCTAGAATTTAGCATTTTCTGATACAGCAGATTATATTCCCTTGTCTGAAAGACCAGGATCCTTCATACCTGTTAATGTTTTCTGAAGGGGCCAGAAATTACGCTCAACCCAAATAATGTAGTGCAGCTCTTTTCTAAACAAACGGTCATTCCTGCCTTTGTATACCAGAAGTGACAGAATTTATTCCCATAAAAAGGTCTTTTTCACCTCTAGAATTTAGCTGTTACACATAACAGGCTAGTCCCCAATAAAACGGGTCATTCCTGCCAGTGTACACTAAAGGGGTTAAAAGCTATTCACAGAAAGATGGTCCTTTCCTCCACTAGAATTTAGCATTTTCTGATACACCAGGTTATATTCCCTTGGCTGTGAGCAGGCTGCCCCTGCTCTGTGTTAACAACTGCAGGATTTTTTTGCATAAAATGTTAACTTCAGTCACTCTTTCAGGTGAACATGAGTAATTTTGTAAACTGCAAGCTGGATTCTTTTTTTTTCCTGAATTTGTCTTTTACAGAATATATTCTACTCTGCTTTTGATGAAAATTAGGTTAGGAATTATTCTTGTAAATAAACTGTTACATATTTATAAAGAAGTTAAACTATGTTTCAGTCCTTTTTCCCTACAATCTACTGCATTAAAAAAGCTAGATTCCATGCTCTGAAAGGACCCTGTCAATCACATGTATTACATCAGACTACATCATGTTTATTAATAACTAGGTCCTTTCAGCCAAGGGAATCTAGTCTGTATTATGTGAGAAGGCTAAATTCTATTACTGCAAAGGATGTCCTCTTCCCCACTAGAATTTAGCCTTCTCAAATAGCACAAGCTAGATTCCCTTGACTGAAAGGCCCCCGGGTCCCTTCAACCAAGGGAATCTAGCCTGCTCACAGCAACAGGGCTAGAATCTATTGGTGTAAAGAAAGTCCTTTTCCCCACTAGAATCTAGCCAACTCACTGTGAGCAGGCTAGATTCCCTTGGCTGAAAGGACTAGGTCCTTTCAGCCAAAGGAATCTAGCCACAACCATTATACGTTATATGGCAGGCAAAGGGGTGGGGCTAGTTATTCCCACCTGATTCCACCCTCGTGATTGCTGCGGTTTTGCTCTCTTCGATGCAAAAAGATAATTTTGTGTTCTCAATTCTGGGCTGGAGCACCTTCTGTGTGGAGTCTGCATGTCCTCCCCATGGTCAAATGACATCAAAAGACATGTAGGTAGGTGCGTGCATGAGTAGGTTTGCCTTCTCTGAAGGTAGGTGCATGGGTGGGTGTGCTTTCTCTGAAGGTAGGTGTGTGGGTGGGTGTGCCTTCTCTGAAGGTAGGTCCGTGAATGGGTGTGCCTAAAGTGAAGGTTGGACACCGGGCTGGCAACTCGGCACCGTAAAAATCCACTGACAATCGTAAGCGGGCTAGAGTTCCATTGTGGTGACCCCTAACCAGGAAAAGTCGAAAGTGTATATTTCTCATTCCTTTTCTTTTAAATAAGATCTGAAATCGAGCAGCTGTCTGACTGTGAAACAGGCTTCGAGCTTGGCTACTGTGTTTTTGGGCAGGATCACAGCTCTTAATCAGAGTCCTTAATTAATGTCATTATTTCTTAACTGTGATTCACTACATTTTTCTCCAAAATTCACCATTTTGGGGGGTTTTAAGAGGTACGGAGCTAAAATTTGAGTCAAAATCAGGGACACAGTGCAAAAATCCGGACAAAACCTGACAAAATGGGGGGATAATGAAAGGACCAAAAATAGGGACAGGTTTTAAATATTATGGTTATACACTTAGAAAGTTGCTAGAGTAACATGGTTTGTCTTTGTATACATTTACTGAAGGATTTGAACTCTGAAACTCAAATGTATGCCAGTATTTAGTGACTTCATTCCTCTGATCATCCATTTGATTTGCCACAAAACCACACATTTTATGAGTAGACCAAAAATATGAGGCAAAAATCTAGACAGTTGAGAGATATGATTTTATCTGCTGTAGCAAATGTTGGGAAACAACTGGTTCTTCAGTAAAGAAAAAAAAGTACAAAAAAGTTTTCCATATGAGTTGCTTAATTGTACCTTGAGTTTGTTACCATGTATGTCTCATTCAAATAATAAGACATGAATTTTGTTTTTAAGTTAATATCTCATATTTTATTACAGATAAGCATAAAAGTATTATGTGTGCAGTTATTTTGCAGAACCCATTTTGCAGTTGTGTAAGGGAAAGTACTTAAATCTTTTTACTTCTTCGTCTTCTTTAATTTGTGGGAATTTGAGTGTAGTGGCACAATTATGCATTTTTCTCTGTGATGGTCTGTACAGTTGAACTGGAAGTAAATAAGGAATTTATCCAGAAATCCATTTTCTCTATTATTTTTTTTTTGGGGGGGGGGGGGCATTATCAGAGTTTTACTTTCAGCAGGTTCATAGATTCATAGGTTGTTACTAGGCTATCAATCTGTGAACATTATTTGAGGCCTAGACATATAATCCTTGTACAGTATACGTACTAATGCCCATGGGTATTTATAACTTGTGAATTTTTGGATGTTTACATGCTTCCACTATCCATGAGGGACAAGGGTGCTAAACCAGGGTGAATTTGCAATTTCCTAATCAGTCATCCAAGTTGTGTTTGAACAGAGTAAGACACTTGCTTTGCTTAACTTGCAGTGGAAGGCAGTTTTGTAGAAGCAGGATTCAATGTGATACATACCTAGCCTTTCTGCATGGTTTGTGTTGCAGAAGAGACTTATATTCTTCAAGTTTGTGTTTCTGACACCAGAAGACTTAAAAATGTTTAATAAGCGTGACAGGATATGGTTATTTGAAGCTCTATATGCTAGCCAGATGTTGCAGAAGCTTGGATAGGGCTATGAGATGGCATAGTTTTTATGATTTATGCTGTTGATATATATATATATATATATATATATATATATATATATATATATATATATATATATATATGGATCTACCTTACTAGATCGACATGTTAAAACAGCGAAAACGACTTCACCGACGCCAGAAGATCGAAAATGACTTTACCGATGCCAGAAGATCGACAGTGCACAAACACGACACCGCATACACCGGACACATCATACCAACAAACAAAACAAATCCCCTATCCAAAACCCACACACACAACACAAGCACACCAAAATCCTTACAAACCAACACTAACCCATACATACACAACTATCTACAAACCTAACCCAAACCCTTACCCTAAGGTCCGTCACTATCGCACACTCACCTAACCCGCGCCCTAACCCTAACTCACTTATCCCACCCCTATCCCTACAGACCGCCAGCATCGCACACTTACCTTACTCGCACACTCACCTAACCCGCGCCCTAACCCTAACTCACTTATCCCACCCCTACCCCTACAGACCACCAACATCGCACACTTACCTTACTGCACCCTTACCTAACCCGCCCTAACCCTAACTCACTTATCCCACCCCTACCCCTACAGACCGCCAACATCGCACACTTACCTTACTCGCACCCTTACCTAACCCGCGCCCTAACCCTAACTCACTTATCCCACCCCTACCCCTACACACCGTCAACATTGCACACTTACCTTACTCGCACCCTAATGTCCATCACTACCGCATACTTACACATCCTTTCCCCATCGCAGTGTTCTCAGCGTCGGTGTCTTCCTCCGTCGGTCTTCTGCCTTGTCGATCTTCTGGCGTCGGTGAAGTCGTTTTCGCTGTTGTGTTGATCTTCTGGCATTGGTGAAGTAGTTTTCACTGTTTTCACATGTCGATCTAGTAAGGTAGATCCATATATATATATATATATATATATATATATATATATATATATATATATATATATATATATATGGGTCTACTTCATAAGATCGACAGACCATTTGATCGACATTCATTTGGCCGACAGCTCATTTGGTCGACAACGAGTATTCAAGGCACTTAACAGAGATTTGCCCCCCTTCCCAATGTTGTGTGACCCTGGAGTTGATATATATAGTTATTGGGGGTGTGGGGGGTGAAACCACCCACCTATTTCTGTTTAAAACATGAAAATACAGCAAAAACTACACATTTTAAATTAAAATAGGTGGGGGGCTTCGCTCCCCCCACCTCCCAATGTGGAGGGCTGTGCCCCCCACACCCCCCTAACTATATGTATCAACTCTAGGGTCGCATAACATTGGTGGGGGGGGCAAATCTCAGGTTTTTGCCTTGAATACTGGTTGTTGACCAAATGAGCTGTCGACCAAATGAATGTCGATCAAATGGTCTGTCGATCTTATGAAGTAGACCCATATATATATATATATATATATATATATATATATATTTTTTTTTTTAGAAAGTGGTGTGGACTTTCTAAGGGTGATGGGTATCTAGATAAATACATACCAAAGTGGCTATTGCACTCAGTTACCACTGTAATGAGAACTGAATACACTGGAGCTATGACCGCTCTGGACCTACGCACCATACCTTTTGATCTAAGCCGTGCAATGAAAAAGGACTTGATTCCAACAGTGGATATATGGTGATCCAAACAGGTTCCCAGATCCCTAACTACAGCATCATCTTCTTCCTCTCTCTCCCCATAAACCTTTCTCTACCTCCGAGCCTAAACCTAACCTGACATAGCAGTAAAAGTAATCACCTGTACAACCCTCTTCAACCTCTACCACCTCTGCTCTCTTTCACTTCTCTTCCCCCTCTTTCCCAGTTGCCTTTTCCTCCCTACACTTCAGATACCTTCTAACCTGGGAACATACTCCTGTTCCTCAGCTGGGAACTTCTAACCTTCTAACTTCTTTAGCTAAAAATATAATCTGCAACAACTTATTCCTGTTCTTTAGCTTAAAATTAAATTCTGCACCCTCAAATTCTTCTCAATAAAGTCCCTGTTCCTACTCTATATCATAACGTCATAAATACTTGACACCAGGAAACCATATAACTTATGTTGTTCTCTGAGTCTTAATCATTTTTGGTTTGGTTTCTCTATTTTGTAACTGTGAAGACACTGTGTAACCCAGTTTATTTAATTGTACTCTTCCTCATTTAATTTGGATTTCTATGTGAACAACTGTGTACAACTGCATATATATTTTTACCTCATTTAATTTTGATTTTATGTGAATAACTAATAACTGTGTAAAATCACAATGTAATGCAGAGCTTTTCTCCCAGGGCCTCCACTGAAAATGGGCTCCCTGAGACCAGTGGACCTTCCCGATCATCAAACTGAAATAAATAAATAAATAAAATAAATCTTTCAGGGGTAAGTTGTCAATGTGATATTTACACAGAGTTTGTTGTTTTCTGGATGCTACAATTATATGTTTCTTGGCAGTCAGTTTTAATTTTTGGTTCTGGCACCAGCTATTCATTTAAGACATGCCTTCTTAGAGGATCTTTGTTTTCAGAGGAGTTAATCATGACTGCAAGTTCATAGTTTGCGTAGGAGGTTACTAGACTAATGGCCCTAGGACCTTTACAAGCCTAGGCATGTTATACCCATGTTCCCTAGCTGACCTTGGTTAGATGGTCATTATTCACATAGTGAGTCTGTGATCAGCACCGACTACCCTGAACATGAGGGACATAGGTGCCACCTCCAGAGTGAATTTGCTGACTCCCATCCAGTTGTCTAGGTTGCACTTGAATGGGGTCATTGAGCTCTGCTTTATGTAAATTGGGAGTTTATTCCAGAGGAGCAGCAATCTATGGGAACAAATATCTATCTCTCCAGCATGTTCTGTTAATGTCACAGGCTAAGTCAAGATCCCTGGAGGTAGTGACTCTTGTCTCATTTGATTTACGGATATGATGCAGCATTTCCAGTAGGGCAGGGTTACAGACTGCTCTGTAGACCAGGCACGAGTCATCTGTCAGCAGCCTATGTGACATAGAGTACAGTGGCAGGGCTTTCAGTCTTTCCACGTAGGCCATGTTTTCTAGGCCCTGAATTTTCTTGATGAGAAACCTCTGTGGTCTCTCCAGCTGCTGCAGGTGTCTGGTGAGGTACATGCAAAAGGGAGCATTGTGGTCTTGATGAGGGTTGAATACAGAGGAGTTATAACATCCTTAGTCTTGGATGCAGTGCACTTACTTATGAGGTGCACAACATAGAAGGCTTTCCTTATCACTATGGACACATAGTGATCAAAGTTTAGATTGCTGTCTATGTTCTCAAATATATCACTACTGTGTGTGAGCTTAAGGGGACTTTGTCAATATTGTAATTTGCAGGGAATTCCTCTTTGCCAAAGTGGATAATAATGCACTTTTTTGTGTTTAGTTTTAGTCCGTGGCTTTGGCACCAATCATTTATCTGTGTTAGACCCTTTTGTAATATGTTAACATCATTGGGGCTCAATGATTGCACCCAGTTTGCAATCATCAGTGAACTTGGTAGGCCGCAGGCTGTCTACTTTTGCCTGGACTTTCAAGAAGCAGATTCCAAACAGTAGAGGACAAACACAAATCCTTGTAGTATGCCACTGGTAACTGGTCTAGTGTTAGAGGTGGAATCCCCAACTTTGACTGTATGCTTTCTTTTAGGGTGAGCCAGCTGGCTACCCATCTTGTGACATGGGTTAATCCCCAGCTGGGAGAGGTTCTCAATGATAGCTAAGTGAGGAATTGTGTCAAAAGCCTTGGATAAGTCAAGATAGGCAGAATGTACTGTTTTGCCTTCATCCAGGTCATTGGTGACACTCTCAAAGAAGTCCACCAGGTTTAATAATCATGATGTACCCTTAACAAAGCCAAACTGGGTCAGGTCAAGAGTTTGAAGGTCGCCTATGTCCTTGAAGATAAGGTCCATGATGATTCTTTCCATGACCTTGCAGATAAGGCTGGTTAGACTTATGGGTGTATAGTTCTTAGGGTTGGTTGATGCCCCCCCCTTTGTGCAATGGGATTACTGTTGCTGTCCTCCACTCTGCTGGAACAAAGCCAGTGCTCAGGATGTGGTTAAACAGAGGGCCAAGTGGTTCTGCTAGGTCTTGTTTTACGTTGTTTAGTAAGCAGCCTAGGATGTTATCTGGACCCATAGAGGCCATGTTTTTGGCCTTTGAGAGCATGGATATGACCTTCTCTTTGGAGATAATAGGCAGAGGACTGGTGCCAGGTATGATTTGGGGTATGGCTGGTGGGGACAGAGGTGTGAAGTTTGCACTGAATGTGTCAGCTAGCAGGTTGGCAATTTCCTCAGGTTCAGTATGAGTGTTTCCATGCACTACAAGTTCAGCACATAGCTGGGCCTTCCCTTTTAAATTTCAAAGATAGCTAAAGAATGTCTTATGATTCGCCTTAGCTAGGGATGCTAATTTAGCTTCATACTTATCTTGAGAGAACTTTACAAGACATATGATTTGCTTGTTCAAACTGTGGAGGTTATTTTTCCTCTGCTGAGTAAGTTATATCTTGTTCTTTGACATCAGTTTCTTCCTTTTGTTATATAACCTATTTATACTTGAGGTCCACCATGGTGGCTTGTTTTTTTGGGAGGATGTGGTTTTGATCCGGTCAGGTACTGCCGAGTATGTACAATTGTTTAAATGTTTATACAGGTCATTTGTGTAATCCTCTGCATAAGAGTCACTGATGGCTGTTAGCAGACGGTTTGAAACTTTTTATACCATTGCTTAGTAGGCTGCAGTTTGCTTTGCAGAAATTTTTAATTTTTTGCTTCTGTGGGGGGTGTCAGGTCCAATTGTTACTTTGAATGAGACCTATTTATGGTCTGACCTTAGCAGGGAGAGCAATACACAGGTGGTAGTGCAGTGACATCTCATGTTGGTGAGGACTACGTCTAGAACATTTGAGCCCCTTGCGGGGGTGCAGACTAACTATTCCAGAGCATTTGTATTGATAAAGTCCAGGAACCTCAGGGTAAGCATGTCTGTGCTCTCATATGTTGCCCAGTTGATGGAAAGATAGTTGAAACCTCCCATGACCAAGGTGTTTGGCTGTATAGTGCGTGATTCTAGCAAGTCCAGGTAGGTGGTGTGCTTCTCTTTGTTCATGGTGGGGGACCTATAGCTAACAATGATGTGGTAGGGCATTTTACCTATAGATACTTGGACCTGGAATAGCTCAAGACAGTCATACCTTTTAACCAGTCTCAAGGTGTATTTCGCTTTAATGAAGATGGATACACCTCCACCTTTGGGTCTTTCATGCTCATTTTGAGGTCTGTATGTGTGGAACACATTATAGCCTTGCACAGCCTAGGTGCTTTCTGCAGCCTTGAACCATGTGTCAGTGACTGCACAGACTTCAGCATCTTCCAAGGTGAGGATTGCTTCCAGGGAGTGCAGTTTCCTGTTTAGGGTCCTAGAATTAAGCAACATAACCTTGAGTTTGTTTTGAGTGGATTTTGTTTTTATGTCAGAAATTTTGTTGTTTTGACATTGCCTAAAAAGGCACTATGGGGGAGACAAATGCCTTTGCCAGTATCTGAAAGCCTAGAGGAGACAGATGAAGTGCATCTCTGGAAAAGCACTAGCGTTGCCACCCCTCCGTTTTTTTTCCGGAGTGTCCGGAAATCAATAGGGCACTCCGGTTCTCCGGTTCTCGTTCTGGGAGTCCGGAATGATAAGTCGTACGACGTTAGTGCATCTGTACGTCAAAAAAAAAAAAAAATGACATTGCTGTCTAGGACTCTCGGTTGATTGGCTGCTTGCTGCAGAACAGGCTCATGCAGCAAGCAGCCAATCAACACTTACATTTGCGAGTTAAATCCCCGCAAAGCCCGCGAAAATTAGGGAATAAAAAGCGGTGCTCCAGCTATACTTTACCTTTTACTGTCTCTACTAAAGGTCTGAAATTTCTTGCTGGTTCGGCTGTTTGCTAGTTCAGGACGTCTTCGGTGGACTGCTTGGCATGGCTGTGTCCTTGTGTGCTGGTTTCTTTTGCTGTTGCTGCCTGGAGCCTGGAGGAAGGATTGCCCTAGCCGTGCTGGTTTCTTTTGCTGTTGCTGCCTGGAGCCTGGAGGAAGGATTGCCCTAGCCCTGCTGCTTGCCTTGCTTGCTGGAGTCTTGACCTGGAGTAGTGCTGTGGACTGGCCGACTGGGTGGTGTTGTGTTCCCCTGCCTTCCTGCTGCTTGTTGGCCCTTTGTTAGCTGCCTGTTCTGCTCTAGCTGAGAGCTTGTTTAAGGAGTCCTGCTGCTGCTTTTTCTGGAGGTAAGTGGAATTTTTTTAATGGACAAATTCTTTGGAATTAAGGTAGATTCACAAAGATTAGTGTGACAAGGGGAATGAAATACTGCCAGCACAGCTACTAGTGAATTTTTTAAATATTAAATTTATATTAATTCACTAGCTGTGCTGGCACTATCTCATTCATTGATGGTGACAAGATGTGTGTGTAACTGTATGTAGATGTTCAACATGTTGTGGTGATTATTAACTAGAACAATTTCTAGTTTGTAATCACCACATCTACCTTATTCTTTATCTGTAGTTTCTAGGATACTGTCTGCAGAGATATATAGGAAGGGTTTGTTTGGCTGTTTTTAACTGCAGTTAGTGTAACTATTTTTCATGTGGGTGCACTTTGATTTATTATTTTTCATGTGAGTGCACTTTGGTTTATTATTTTTCATGTGGGTGCACTTTGATTTATTTTTCATTTGGGTGCACTTTGATAGTGAATGTATACTGACAGAGTTATATAGGGTTCTTACTATGATTGTAGAACTATCATTTCACTAGTTTGTCATCACTGTTATGTTTACCTTGATCTGCATTTTCTATACCAAGGCTGTTTTTACTGCAATGTTTTTAGTCTTTCATCTGGTTTTGGACTTGGTTACAGTGAATATATAATGACTACATGATTTGTATAAGATGCTTGGACTGTAGAACTGTCTTTTCGAGTCTGTCATCACTGTGATGTTTACCTTGACCTGTGTTTCTTCCTAGGGTGTCTATGTCTAGGGTGTACAGTCTTCAAATTATAGTGAGGCTTAAATGTAGCTTTTTGTATAGCTTATCATCACTGTTTACCTTTATCTGTGTTTTCTAGGGTATACCGTCTATACCAAGGCTTAGTTCGTTTGATGTTACAGTGAATATATAATGACTACATGATTTGTATTGGATGCTTGTGCTGAAGGGTGCTAGAGTAAAGGGGCGTGACTATTAAAGGGAATGGGTGTGGCTTGATTGTACATGGGGGCGGGGTTTGTTTGTCAGAAAAAGGCACAGTAGAAAGGTGGCAACCCTAAAAAGCACTGTGGCCTATCAATCATATCATCCAAGCTGACAGATATTGGATCCAATTGGACTGGAACCAGAAGCTAAGCCAATTGTTAAAGTCAATTATTTTTTGTTTGTATTGTGGTATCATCCTTGGAGAAGGTAGACTGCTGCTTAAGGATTGGCTTATACCTGACTGTGACACATAATATGATAGCTTCGTCATGTCTCTCTTCATATAGTCCAGTGAGGTACATCTCAAATCATTCACCCCCACATGGACTGTGACTGAGTCATACTGGTACTTGTGGTTGAGTGACTTGACGAATCCTGGCACCTAACAGGCAGCTAACCGAAACCCATTCATGGCAACTTCAATGGGGATCTTTGGA
>NC_056744.1:1808213228-1808233228 GCF_019279795.1 Protopterus annectens
CAGGTTGCTAGGTGTAGCTGTAGCATAAACCCTGGATTGGAGTACAACTCTCCCGGAAATGGATTCATTGTAGAAGGTCATACTGTGCATGCTCCTACACTTAGAGAAATGAAGCCCATGTCTGACAACACAGTGGACTATAGATGACTGTTATTCGCAGATGTCTGTGCACACACATACACACACACCAAATTGTGCATTATTTATTCTTGAATCCCAAAAGTTTGAAGTGCAAACCACCTAAATACACTCCGGAACCACCAATGAGCGACACTGTCCAGATAGACAACACGATTGTCAAATCAAATATTTAATCCACATAACGCCAAACATAAATACTCCAAGCAACAAAACTTGTGAAAAAATGAAACACATACAGGAGATAGCACCCAGGAACACGTTAAAATGTTAACAGCAGTTAAGCGCTTTCAACCATAAACAGCTGGTCTTCCTCAGAACTGCTAAAGGAAGCGTTCAGTCAGTTTAAATCAACTTTTAGGCGCCAAAAAAGTGCATATCCCTTCTTAAAGGTATATTTACATATATATAGTAACCATTAATAACTAATAACTAATCACTAATATACCCACTTGTTTTACTCGCACTAATATAGGTATTGTTATAAAAGTCACTCCAACTTGATGTTGATTTAAAATTTTAAAATATAAAGATATAAAAATTTTACTTTTAAAAATATGCTTATGAAATATGCTTTAACAATCTGTTATGTACATAACCCTCTAATGCTGTCAATATATAAACTCAAATTGTATTATGTCCATTAGATGTTAAAAGTAATGATACCTTATTCCTAATAGTATTATAAATAACATTCATACAAATACAATAAATATAATGAATTAATAAAATCTTTTCAATAATGTGATAGACTATACAATGTGTAAAAACATTGTATGTTTTAGTATAATTTGTAATATGATTTATGATATATAAAACTAATATGTGAAGTGATAATATAAAATCTATAACCTATTTGATAATGTAAAATGTATATGAGCCTAAACTAGATGTACTGAATGTCATAAATTCACAAAAATTTGCTAAGATGTGTGTGAATTTAAAAATACATATAATTATAGAGTGCTAATGAAGAGCTAATATATGTACATTGTGAAACGTGTAATCCTTGCTAGGCACTGGTAAGCAATGTATGAATTATTTAAATCTCTAACAATATTACCACTATATTAATAAACTTTTGTTAGATATATTATCATTCAACCCCGGTGGACAAGTTGCATCAGTATACAACTGCCACCAAGCCTCTCTAAAGGCTATTAGTCCTTTGACATCACCACCCATAGGGTTTCTGGGAATCTCCTCCAATATTGAAAATTTGAAAGTGTGTTCTGCCCCCAATGTATGAACGTGTCTATACAAAGCATTAGTAACATCCTTCATCCTAATGCAATACAAATGATCATATATGCGCTTTTTCAGACTGCGTTCAGTCCTCCCCACATAATATGCGTCACAGGAGTCACATATTGCTAAATAAATAACATTTTTTGTATTACAATTTCCATTTTTGCATATAATAACACTTCTATGTCCATTCTTTAATACAATTCTACTGTTGCAATTCATATATTTGCAATAATTGCAGAAACCACACTTTCTACTTCCTATATGAGGTTTAAATTTCTTACTTACTCCTGTGTGATGTTCTAAAAGTTTTTTCATATTTTTGCCCATCCTATATACAAATTTAGGCTTATTACCCAATATACTGACCAAATATTGATCACTGCTAATCAAATACCAAAATTTTAGAATAATTTGTTGGATATTTTCAGTGGCTATATTGTAAGGTAAAATACATGCCCTTGAATAACTCGGTCCCACTCCTTTATTGTTCAAATTGGGGCAAATTTGAATGTCTCCTGACCCCAATAGTGGTTTATACTTTGTACCCCAGTGTTCTAATGTATATGTCACAATCTCTGTCATCATACTTCTTGGATAACCCCGTTCTAAAAAATAACTTTGAATTTGTGTTAGTTCTATTTTCAGATCTGTTAACTTGGAAACCATTCTTGCGCCTCTTATGCATTGTCCTTTAAAGACATTGTATTTGACCTTAGGAGGGTGACAGCTGGTATAGTCCAAGTAATTATTAGAGAAGGTAGCCTTCCTATAAATTTTAGATGTCACTTTCCCCTCATCATGTGTTACCAAGGTGTCCAAGTATGGCAATCCTTTTGGATCTATATTATACGTAAACTTAAGGTAATCACTGCTATTTTTAATAAATTCTAAAAAGTCTTGCAGGTCGTCCTTACTTCCTTGCCATAGTAAGTATAAATCATCTAAAAATCTGGAATAATACATGACATTGGAAAAATACGGGTTATTAAACAAAACTTCGTCCTCCCAATTAAGCATGACCAGGTGGGCGTAGATGGGGGCACAAGCCGCCCCCATTGCTACGCCCCTGGTCTGCTTGAATAACTCTCCTTCAAAATAAATATAATTGTTTTCTAAGACTAATGACATCATCTCTGTTAAATCTATGCTAACACCAACCATGAAACACAAGCAGCACAGACAGCAATAGTAACTTTATCCCCCTATATTTGGCACATTGTGTCTCCATATTGGCAACCTATCTACAGATATCCTGCAGAAACAGGTTGCTAGGTGTAGCTGTAGCATAAACCCTGGATTGGAGTACAACTCTCCCGGAAATGGATTCATTGTAGAAGGTCATACTGTGCATGCTCCTACACTTAGAGAAATGAAGCCCATGTCTGACAACACAGTGGACTATAGATGACTGTTATTCGCAGATGTCTGTGCACACACATACACACACACCAAATTGTGCATTATTTATTCTTCACACACACACACACACACACACACACACACACACACACACACACACACACACACACACACACACACACACACACACACACATTGGACAGGAATACACACACATTGGATGGCACAGTGGTAGCTTTGTCGCCTCACAGCAAGAGGTTCTCCTGTTCAATTCTCGGCTGGGGTGACTTTGTGTGGAGTCTGCATATCCTCCCTGCATTCGTGTGGGTTTCCTCTGGTTGCTCTGGTTTCTTCCCACATTACAAAGACATGTGTCTGGAGCATTTCTCCCCAGGCCTGTGTTGAAAATTGGCTTTGTCCCAAGCCGTGTTAAATAAAAAATAAAAAAAATGCTATCTAAGGCCAGCATACTATAATATGTCAAACATACACACACTGAGGCATGGGGGAGAGAGACAGACAGTGTGCATACTATAATATGTCAAACATACACACACTGAGGCATGGGGGAGAGAGACAGACAGTGTGCATACTATAATATGTCAAACATACACACACTGAGACATGGGGGAGAGAGACAGACAATGAGCATACTATAATATGTCAAACATACACACACTGAGACATGGGGAAGAGAGAGAGAGACAGTGACAAAGAAAATTCCATTATGAGGCCTTTCCCATCCAGTACAAATCACATAAGTCCACTCTATAAGATCTGCAGCTGTATGTCACCTTAGATGAACCTTTGGAAAAGCATCAGACCTGTAAGCTCAATAGCGCATGCAATAAGTGCGTAACACACTAGAGAAAATAAGTAGCTAGGTAGGTGTTCTAATCCCAGTCCTGGCAAATGTGTGTGTGTGTTTGTGTATTAATTTCTTTTTTAGTACATATCCACCCATTTTACAGCCCATTGGCCTATATCACATGATGTGCAGATGATATTCACCGTAGAAATATCTTCTATTAGGCCTCAGCCCTATAGGCTCTGTGCTGCTTGTGATAACTGTGGAACACTATAGTACCAATAAGTATTCATGTAACATTTGTAATCTCAGTTCTGTTGAATGTAAAGTTGCATGTCAGTGTGTGTGTGTGTTTGTAGGTGAATGATTTTGAGGCCATTCACATTCGCTACACCTTCCATTGCCCTACTTTAGCACTGCTGCTGATGTCAGCCACCTAAAAATATCCCTTTGGGCAGCCGTCAGCCCTATAACTTCTGTGGCGCTTGTGGTAACTGTGTAATACTATAGTGTAGCAAACTAGTTAGGTAGGAATTCTAACTGTTAAAATGTGTGTGTTTGTAGATGAATGATTTTGAGGCCATTCACACTCACTACACCTCCCATTGCCTTACTTTAGCACCCCTGCTGATGTCAGCCACCTAGAAACATCCCTTTGGGCAGCTTTCAGCCCTATAACCTCCGTGGTATATGCATTAACTGCATAATACTATAGTGTAGCAAACTAGCAAGGTAAGAGATGTTCTTCGTGTTTCACTGTTACAGTCATTACAATTGGATTATCCTGCTGGCAGGCTACCCTCAGTCGGCCTGAATTCCAAAGTCTAGGTCCGGCGTCAGTTGCTGTCGCCTCTTCCCTGACGTCAGTGCACCAGGGGTATAAAAGAAGCAGCCAACGCCATTTTCTCCAGTTTTTCTTGCTGCACAGTGCCCGAAGCAAAAGCAGTTCGCAAGTGCCGGTCGGCCGACTCCTGAGTTTTTCAAATTAGAATTTCAGATCCGAAGTCTTCATTAAAGCTAAGTACCCCATTGGGGAAACTTTTTTCTTGCTCCAGACTGATGTCAGAAAAAGTTAATAATTGTATTTCTTGTGGGAAGCAAATACCTCATAAGGATTTTCATTCTTACTGTATTCCTTGCCTAGGCCCTGACCATAACATTGCTAGTTGTTGGTTTTGTGCTAGATTTAACCAATGCACTATTAAGCGTCGGTACGATTTTGCATTCCATTACTTTGGCAAAAGATTTAATTATATAATGCCGTTGGATCACCCGACTACCGGAGTTTATAAAAAAGGTAAAGAAAAAGAAAAGGACAGGCATCCGAGATCCAAAACTGACGACGAGGCTTCTGCTAGGCCTGTCGCCGGTTCTCAATGATGCGCTTTCGCAGCCCCTGACGCCCGCTACCTCAGAGCCACAGGCCGCTTCCAACTCCCACGTGGAGCTGACTGGGTCTCTGGAAACTCAAGGTATTGGACACTCGGAAACTATTCCCTCAGATGGGTCCGGAGCCACTGAGCAGGCATCGGCTTTTGAGGGTGTTTTCAGGCCTACACAGTTATATGTGAGACCGACTTCAGCTTCAAAGGCAAAGACTAAAGCAGCTCTAAAGACAAAGAAACAAGTACAGCATTCACCTGGACATGCCTCCATGCCTAAAAAACAGATGCTTAAAATGGCCGAAGACCTAATTACTTTGATCAGGGGTTCCCACCCCCCTCCTGATAAGAGGCCTAGGCAAGAGTTAGAATATGAATCTTCAGACCAGGTTTCCATTTCCTCTGATTCCTCCTCTGAACAGGATTACTCTATTCCTCCCTATGAGGATTCTGACACTGAAGAATTTATCCCTTCAGCCTCTCCTCCTGAGGATTACTCTTTCGGGGAGACACTGCATACTATGAGGGAGCATTTCCACTGGGAGAGCCAAGATTACTCAGAATCCAAGAAAAGACTCTCAGAGACTTCCTTTTATTGCCTCAGCACAGGCCCCTGGCTATCCTGCCTGTTTTAGACATTGTAGATGATGTATTTTCAGAGTCCAGTCTTTCTCCAGACTCTTTACCACCAGCCTCTGTTAAGCCAGACAGATACTATAGGGTTCCTGATTCACATACATTTCTTTATAAAAACCCTGATGCTGACCCAGAAACCATCTCTCAGGGTCCCAAAGGGGTCAAGGCTTCTACTGCAAAAAACCCTTTCCCCTCTGATAGGGATTCTAGGGCCCTAGACAGATGGGGCAAAAAGATTTATACCTCTGCTACCTTGGCTGTAAGAGCCTTAAATTGCCAATTTCATATGCTTAAATATCAGCAATATCTTATGTCTTTGTTTAAACAGAAAATGTCAGCAAATACAGAATGTGCAGACAACAAAGAAATGCAGGATTTATTGCATGCAGCTGAACAAGTTGGAAAGCATACTTTGCAATGTGTTTTTGATTCTCTAGAGGCCTCCTGCAGGGCCGCTGTTACAGGTTCTGTCATTAGGAGGCATGGTTGGTTAAAAGAACAAAATCTGCCTGATCATGTTAAAGCAACATTATTAGATGCTCCTTTACAGCATGATAATTTGTTTGGTGTTAAAGCAGAGGAGGTGTTGAAGAAAATGGAGGACAAAGCTAAATCTATGCAAACAGTCAAGGATTTCTTGCAGGTACAGCCTCCCAGATTTAGCAGGAACTGGCCTACAAAGAATTGGTCCTTTCCATTGTCAGGCCACAAAGAGGCAGATACAGACGCCCCAGAGGCCGATCACAGCCCCAAGGCTCATTCAGGCCTAAACAATGGTGTGCTTTTACCTCCAAGAGCAGAGAGGAAAAATCACTGCCATACAGGAAACAGTCTCAATGACTTTCCCCTTCCAGCACCAAGCACATATCTTTTGGCAGCTCCTCTGGAGGGAAAACTAGCACTTTTTTCACAAAATTGGCACATGATCACCCAGGACAAATGGGTTCTAAATATGGTTTCACAAGGCTACAGGTTCCACTTTCACACCCTGCCAAGGCCAACCGGTATGCCAGACCTGCCACACTATCAATGGGCAGAGGCACAAAAACAAGTTTCATCCCTCATGGGCATGAGGGCCATTCAACAAGTGCCAGAGCAAGAGCAGGGACAAGGATTCTATTCAAGACTGTTCTTGGTACCCAGAAAGGACAAAGCCTGGAGACCAATACTGGACCTATCTATTCTAAACACATATCTGGATATTCCAAAATTCAAAATGTTGACTCTACAGCAGCTTCTGCCCATGTTGGGCAAGAAGGCTTGGCTTGTGACTTTAGATCTAAAAGAGGCATACCTGCATGTCCCAATCAGACAAACATGCAGAAGATACCTCAGATTCAAAGCTGGCTCAATGCACTACCAATTCTCTGCACTGCCCTTTGGCTTATCTACTGCGCCCAGGGTCTTCACAAACTGCCTGGCACCAGTAATTGTATACTGCAGACAAAGAGGAATACAAATATATCCTTATTTGGATGACTGCCTCATTCAAGCAGAGAACAAGGACATTCTACTACAGCATCTGGCGTTTATAAAGAGATTACTACCATGCCTAGGGTACACAGTCAACGAACAGAAATCAAAACTAGTACCCTCTCAAGAGATAATTTTCCTGGGTGCAAGCTTAAATATAACTGCCCAGATGGCTTATCTTACGCCAGACAAACAAAGACAACTGACTACCTATTTCAAACTGTTGGCATCAAAGGCCCAGTTATCTGCAAGAAAAATTCTGCAGGCTTTGGGCTTCATGGCATCCTGCATTCTACTAATTCCATATGCAAGACTGCATATGAGGAAACTTCAATGGTACCTAAAAAGTGTTTGGACTCAACATTGCCACAGCCTGGAAACAATAGTTACTCTCATTCCCTGCCTGCAACAGGTGTTTCGATGGTGGGCGAAGGCCTGTCACCAGAACAAGGGACAGCCATTCACTCTACCCCCAGCCACACAGACTTTAACAATGGATGCATCGGATTATGCCTGGGGAGCCCACATGGCAGGAAGATATATTCAAGGCACATGGTCCGCAAACCAAATGCATCTGCATATCAGTTAAAAAGAGATGCTAGCTGTTCAAAATGCCCTGACAGCCTTCGAGGACCTACTTCATCCAGGACAATTACTGATAAAGACAGACAATACCATGGTCAAGTGGTACATAAACAAGCAGGGGGGCACTCATTCTTACTCTCTTTGCAGACTAGCCATGACTTTGTGGGACACAGCATTGACTTACCAAGTACATCTGCAGGCACAATTCCTGCCAGGAAAGGTAAATACTCTGGCAGACGAACTAAGCAGAAACTTCATGGATCCCCACGAGTGGAAATTGGATCCACAAGTCTTCAGCATGGTAACAAGAAAATGGGGATGCCCGGACATAGATCTATTTTCATCACCTCGCAACTACCAATTAAAGAGATTCTGCACAAGGACTTATCACAGACAAGCATGGAAAGTGGATGCCCTACCATTCAGCTGGAAAAACTTAACAGTATATGCCTTTCCTCCTCTGCCTCTCCTCCCCAAGGTACTCCTAAAGATCAGACAGGAGAAGCCAAAAATGATTCTGATTGCCCCAGACTGGCCACGCCAGTACTGGTATCCAGTCCTAAGGAACTTGTCTCAATACACAGCCTGGACCTTACCTCAAGTACCTCATCTACTGTCTCATCACAACAATCAGATCCTGCACAGCCAACTCAAGACCTTAAATCTGGCAGCATGGCGGATAATGTAGTCATACAAAACACACCTCTCACTCAGGCAGTGATGGATGTCATTTTGGAGGCCAGGAGGCCTAGTACTAGAAAATCCTATACTGGGAAATGGAAGAGATTCTGTGCTTGGAACCAGGCACAAGGAATTGACACTGCTGTACCAAACATTCCTCAGATTTTGCAATACTTGACTGAGATGCTGAACAAAGGCCTATCTTTTTCTTCTATAAAAATTCATGCCTCTGCCATTTCGGCTCATTACAATACAGAGCCACCAATCTTTTCTCATCCTTTATTAAGGCAGTACCTCAGAGGGGCCAAAAATGTAAGGCCTCCAAGGAGATCACCAATACCTGCATGGGACCTCAATTATGTCTTGGAAAAACTCACCCTGCCTCCTTTCGAGCCAGCCGCTACAGCTGATATAAAGTTTTTATCTTGGAAAACAGCTCTGCTCCTAGCAATAACTTCTGCAAGACGAGTCTCAGAGCTACAGGCACACATGGCTGTGGAACCTTTTATCATTTTTTATCCAGACAGGGTTTCTCTGTGGACAAACACAACATTTATGCCTAAGGTAGTGTCCAGTGTGGCCCTTAGTCAAACTATTCATCTACCTACATTTTATCCAAACCCACAGAATAAAGGGGAGAGAATTCTGCATTCTTTGGACATACACAGACAGCTACGCTTCTATTTGAACAGAACCAAATCTTTCAGAAAGACAGAGCAATTACTAGTGGCATATACTGCAGGGTCACAAGGAAAAGCTATCTCAAAGCAGACTATTTCAAAGTGGATAGGCCACTGCATTCGTTTTTGCTATTCACAACATGGCAAGCCAGTACCTAAGGGCATTAGGCCACATTCGACCAGAGCAGCAGCCACTTCAGCAGCCTTCCTTAGGGGAGTACCAACCAAAGATATTTTAGAGGATGCTACTTGGAGTTCAGTGCACACCTTCACAAAGCAATATCACTTACCACTCTACTCTAAATCCAGGGCAGGCTTTGCCACTGCAGTTCTTCAGGGCCTAATAGCTGCTCCTAATGCTGTTTAGCTCCAACCTCCCAACCATAGCTTTGGGATTCAACCTAGTTGTAACGACTGCAACAGTGAAACACGAAGAACATAGTACAGTTGTGTACACTTACCATAAATGTAGATGTTTGAGTGTATTCACTATTGCAGTCCAGGTGACCCACCCGCCATCCCCCTTTTTCTTTGCTGGAACTTATCTGTACTTCTCTATTCTATATAACCTATGTGGTGTATTTGCTTGTAGATGAAGGCAAAATATTTACTTTGCTGCATGCATGTTTTATTGACATATTTTTAGCCTACCCTTTTGAGGACACCTGACATCTGGGGCAAGAAAAACTGAAGAAAATGGCGTTGGCTGCTTCTTTTATACCCCTGGTGCACTGACGTCAGGGAAGAGACGACAACAACTGATGCCGGACCTAGACTTTGGAATTCAGGCTGACTGAGGGTAACCTGCCAGCAGGATAACCCAATTGTAATGACGGCAACAGTGAATACACTTGAACATCTACATTTATGGTAAGTGTACACAACTGTACTTTCTGCTCCCAGTCCTGGCAAGTTCAAAAGTGTGTCTGCTTGAGTGTGTGTGTGTGTGTGTGTGTGTGTGTGTGTGTGTGTGTGTGTGTGTGTGTGTGTGTGTGTGTGTGTGTGTGTGTGTGTGTGTATATATATCTGTAGGTTAAAGTATTTTGTGTCCATACACACCCAGTACATTTCAGAGTATAATACTTTACAAGAGCTGATGATGTCATTCACCTTAGAAGTATGTGTGGACACTGTCCTACCTATAAGCTCCGTGGTGTGTGTGATAAATGCGTAACACTGTAGTATTAATAACTGCATAGGTTGGGGTTTGAATCTCATTCCTGGCATGTTTGTGTGTGTATATATATATAGATATGTGTTTGTAGCTTTTGGCCCCAGTTGCACCTTGTGCACTTCTCAGTGCCCTACTTTAGCAGTCCTGCAGATCTCATACACCTTAGAAGTACCTAACTTCACTCCTAGCAAATGTAAATGTGTGTGTGTGTTTTTGTGTAGAGTAAATTATTTTATGAACTCTCTCGCCAACTACATCACCCAATGTCATGGTTTCCAAGGGCTGGTGATGTTCCTCACCTTAGAAGTACTTTGAGACATCCACTCTGTAAGCTCCGTGGTGTGTGCAATAAATGTGCAACACTTTAGTAGCAATACATAGCTATAAGTTCTAATCTCAGTACTGGCAAGTGTGTGTGTGTGTGTGTGTGTGTGTGTGTGTGTGTGTGTGTGTGTGTGTGTGTGTGTGTGTGTGTGTGTGTGCGTGGTTGTTGTGATTGCATAATAACAGGATCCATTGGGGGGTGGGTTTTGCTACAGTATTATATTTCCATTGGGGAGGTGTTTTTTGCTAAGTTATTCTATTGATGACCTAGCATATGTCCCAACAACCACATTACAAGGCCAGTAGTTGTCAGCCATTGTAGAGGTTGGTATGGACAATTTGCAGCCCTAAAAGTATTGTGCCATCTGCAATAACCATGTGACTGTATGGCACAGATGACAAGGTAGGCAGCCCATCTACTCCTGGGATACCCCTCCCAACCAGCAATCATACACAAACACACTCAGGTAGGCATCTACTCCTATAGTTGTATGTAGCCTGCAAATGGCTCACACACAGAACCCACAGTGTGAAAGCTACAGACTTCATGTCAGAGTGCTGAATAGTCATGAGTGGAGTCCCACAAGTTGTGAACCTGGGTCCCCTCATGTTTGTGATAAATACCTCTGAGGACCAGCCCACTACAAAGGTGCCCAGGCTGACAGTGTTTGTAAATTACTACAAGGTGGGTGACAATATTACACCCTCATTTGAGGTTGCCACCCTACACAAAGGTCTGAGTCCTTAGACTGTTTCAGATCACTGGACATGAGCTGAATGCCAGATGATGTCCCCCCCTTGGGTAAAACATGGTTCCCATAAAGAAATATACTGATGTAAACCACTGAGCACTGATGTTGGTGTAACAGAACTGGAAACATAGGTGGACAGTGTTGACCACCACAGTGCCACTGTGTTCAAAAAGCACTTCCATGTGTCACCTCCCCTGATTAAGGGTGTTGTATCTCTGATGTAAAAGGACAGTGTTTCCCAGTACTCACAACTCATTCGGCAAATCACTGTGTACTATGGTCCATCATCCATGTACACCACTGGATTCCAACTACAACAGGGGAGGCTGCAAATGTGCCACACAAGGATGACAGTATGGATTACACACCTCTATATGGACAGACTTCACTAACTCAAACTAATCTCCAAGAAGAATGCAGAGTCCCTGTAATCACAACTATGCAGGTAAAAGCTGCACTCTCTAAAGCCAAAAACACAGCATCCATGGGACCGGACAACATCCCAGGCTGCATTTTACATGAACTTCAAAACGAACTGGCTCCCCACTTAAGCACCATGTTCAATAATAGCCTCGCATCAGGCTTTGTGCCCACTGAATGGCGCACAGCAACAGTTATCCCACTCCACAAAGGGGGAGCCACCACTGATCCCGGGAACTATTGACCTATTAGCCTGATGAGCCTGGTCTGCAAGGCCATGGAACATATCATCATGGAACTCATAAACAAAAACATTGGTAACCTCCAAACTCTGGATCCCACCCAGTTCGGGTTTGTGAAAGGCAGATCATGCCTCCTGAACCTGATCGACTTCTTTGAGGCAGTCACCAAAGCTGTGGATGAGGGTAAGGTGGTTCACACAGCCTATCTTGACCTCCCCAAGGCTTTCGACATCATCCCCCATTTTGGATTTATAGCTAAACTCACTAAACTAGGTATAAATCCGTACGTCACAAGATGGGTTGCCAACTGGCTCACTGACAGAACCCACACTGTAAAAGTTGCAGACTCCAAATCTGACCTCAAAGCAGTGACAAGTGGAGTACCACAGGGTTCCGTCCTGGGACCTCTCCTGTTTGGTATCTACTTCTCTGAAGTACAGGCTAACACAGAAGGCCTCTAGCTAATGAAGTTCGCAGATGACTGCAAACTAGGAGCCATAGTCAAGTCCCCAAATGATGTGGATATCCTACAGAAGGGCCTCACTGAGACAGATGCCAGGTGTTAGAGCCATGGCCTCAAGCTCAATGCCAAAAAGTGCAGTGTCATCCCCTTTGGTAAAAACTCTGTACCCATGAACTACCACATAGGCAGCAATCTACTTAACACCAAATGTGTGATAAGAGACCGTGGGACCCAGGTGGACAGTAGTCTCTCCTTTGATAGTCACATCGCCACAGTAGTCAGGAAGTCCTTCTACGTGGCACACTTCATCATAAAAGAGTTCTCATCCAGGAAAAAAGAGGTCATTGTTCCCCTCTACTTGACACTCATTAGACCCATTATAGAGTAAACGCCCCTTTTGGAATGTACCTCACAAGACATCTGCAGCAGCTGGAAAGGCCACAGAAGTACCTCACAAAGAAGATTACTGGCCTCAAACAAATGCCCTACACTGACTGCCTCAAAAATCTCCAGCTTTACTCCATAGCATATTGCCTACTCCAAGGTGATCTCTGCCTAACATATAAAGCTATGTCAAACCCAGAGTTGTTGGACATGCTACACCTAAAGAAATCCCAATCCATCTGACCTACGCGCTCTAGGGACCTAAACCTCGTCAGCACAATAAACAGGACACAGTGGAGGGATAGATTCCTGTCCCAGAGACTTCCTATACTCTGGAACAGGCTACCCATCTATGTCAAGCAAAGTTCTTCATTAGCACTCTTCAAGAAAAATCTTGATGAGTGGATGGGAAATAGGAAATACACCCCGGGGATCACTTCTCTGTCTCTGCTCGACAGTGGGACAGGAAAATAACTTTCTTGGGTGGCGTAAGCCATGGAACCTTGTTGGCTAGGCTTACATAGGCCCTTGGGCCGATAGCCTAGTACCTACCTATGAACCTATCCCATATTGGCTATGTAGGTGCAATCTCTGCCTGGCTTATACAGCTATGCCTAACCCAACTCTGACATGAATGCTACATCTGAGAAACCAGGCTGTCCACACCACATGCCCCAGAGACGTCAAACCCATCCGCATAATCAACAGTACATGCTGGGGAGTAGGTTCACAACACAGAGACTGGCCATGATACAGAATAGATGCCACATACATGTCAAGCAGACCATATAACTGGCCCTCTCCAAGAGACATCTGGAGGAGCACATAGGGAATAGAATACCCACCCTGGTGACCACCCCAGTGGCTATACTGAGTAGACACACTGTGGAGTATCGTCAGGTGCCATGCTGCCAGGGTAGTCCCATGGGCTACCCTGTAAAGCCTCCATGGCTATTTGCCTAGTACACACCTATGAAGCATTGCATTCCACTTCCCATTGCCCTACTTTATCACTCCTGCTGATGTGCATCACCTTGAAAGATCCCTTTGAGCATTCTGCAGCCATAAGCTCTGTGGCACTTGTGATAATGCATAATACTATAGTGCAGTAAACTAGTCCAGTAGGGGTTCTATTCTCAGTAATGGCAAATGTAAAAGTGTGTCTGTTTGTGTGAGAGTGTGTGTGTTTGTAGAGACATGATTTTGAAGCCATTCCCACTTACTACACTTCCCTTTCCCCTCCTTTAGCACTGTTGCTGATGTCACTCACCTTTAAAGATACTTTTGGACAGCTATCAAACTTATAAGCTCTGTGGCGTGTCTGATAACTGCATATAGTAGCAATAACTAGATAGGTAGGGGTTTGAATCTCACTCCTGGCAAGTGTGTGTGTGTGTGTGTGTGTGTGTGTGTGTGTGTGTGTGTGTGTGTGTGTGTGTGTGTGTATGGTTCCACTTGAAACCATCGAATGTTCAGGACATCGAAGTTCTGATCATCAAGACCAGAACATCGATGTTCAGAACATCGAAGGTTCAATGTGAACCACACAAACAGAAATAAACTTACAAAAACTATTTTATGCCCACACCCCCCTACTTTAATATTCCAACTCCGATATCGCACTACAGTGGGGTAAGGGAATCTCCCATTTACCGCTATATGCGGTTGCTCTAAACTGGAGATTTCCTGTACCCTACCTGCAATGCCAACACTCAGATTGCACACACACACAACATGCAGGGCACCTTGCTGCCTTGCATACACACACAAAATTTTAAATTTTTACTTACCTGGCACTTCCACTTTGAACCTTCGATGTTCTGAACATCGATGTTCTGGTCTCGATGATCAGAACTTCGATGTTCTGAACATTCGACGGTTTCAAGTGGAACCATGTGTATATGTGTCTTAGGGTGTCTGTCTGTGGTTATGTCATTAACACTGTGATCCATATCGATGGGGGGGGGTTGCTACACTTTTGTGTGGTCCACCCATTACACTACTACATGTCCACTGTACAGGGCCCACTGTTGTGGTAGCTGTGGACACTCTGCAGTCCTATAAACTGTCATGTGAATTAACTATGTAACAGTATGGAGTCCAAAACATGATACGTGGCCCTTGTAGTTCAGTGATAAAATTCCACACCCAGGAAGCATAGGCAAACATACTCATCTGTTCACTAATCCCTATGTCAGTGCGTGGTCTGCAAACTGGCTCATGGATGGAACCCACAGTGTGGAAGCAACGGACTGCATGTCAGCCTTCTAAACTGTCACGAGTGGAGTGGCACAGGGCCTCTGACATCCAGCCCAATACAAATGAACTGTGGCTAACAATGTTTGCAGACAACTGCTAATTGGGGGCTATGTCTACATTCCCAGAATATGTGTACCTCCTGCATGAAGTCACCACTGACACCTGCAACTGTTGTTAGAACACTGTCCTTAGAGTCAGTGTCATGAGATGTGTCCCAATCACCTGTTGAATCAATGTATTGTCCACAAATTACCACATCGTTGGTTGTCCAGTGGACACAGATGTCCCCATAGGAGGTCTGTGAACACAGCTTGACAGCAGCCTCTCTTCTGACCACCACATTGACACTGTGGATGGAAAGTCTTTCCATGTGGCACATTTCATAACTAAGTGTGTGTCATCCAGGAATGAAGAGGTTAATGTCTCCCTCTACTCCCAGCTCATTAGGGCAGTTAGCAGGTACAGGGGCCCATTAGCCATGTAACTCACTAGATACATTATATATATAGAGAGAGAGACATATTATACAATGTGTCTATATACAGCACATGAATGTTTCCACCAAGCTTTCTCACTATTGTTATATGCCTCTATTGCATGATATATTTTACAAAACAAGAACAATTCCTACAGCTCAGATGTTGTAGTGGTATGTTCTTGGACTTTAGTGTACAGGGTCCTGGGCCCAAGACATGGGATTGCTGGCTTGTTCATTAATGTTAAATAAGCAGACTGCATGATAACTGTGAAATGACAATAATAATTCCTACAGCTTGGATGGTGTAGTGGTATGTTCTCTGACTCCAGTGTACAGGTTCCAGGGTTCATATCCTTGCATGGCTTATTATTGTTTCTGGGCAGCACACAGTCAGTTGCATACATAATGGTAACATACCACTGCTTACTGCCACTTACTGATGTCCCTCGCCTTAGTAGTACCTTAAGGCAAGTATCATCCCAGAACCTCTGTGGTGTATCTGATAAATGAATATCAATGTAGTAGCAACAAATAGATTGGTAGGACCTGTCATCACAGCCCTGGCAAATGTAAAACTGTGTGTGTGTGTGTGTGTGTGTGTGTGTGTGTGTAGGGTCAACTATTTTATGGTTTCTGTCACCCAGTACAACACTCATTGGCATACATTACATGGGCTGGTGATGTTCCTCACCTTAGAAGTACATTGGGACAGCATCTACTCTATAAGCTCCATGGTGCATGCAATAAAGGCGTAACACTGTAGTAGCAATAATTAGATGTGTATGGTTCTAATCTCAGTGATGGCAAGTGTGTGTGTGTGTGTGTGTGTGTGTGATAACTTTATCCTGTGTGTGTTGCTGTGTGTTTAATAAGAGGATCTATTGGGGTGTGGGTTTTGCTAATTTATTTTATTGATGTCCTACTTTGGAGTGATTGAGTATCAGTTTTCTGTATTTTCTTGCTTTACTTAACTGTTTTCCATCTAAACGCTGATTTTTCCAGCACTTATTGTGATTTAAAAGCTTGTTTTTTTCACATATTGTACTTATTTGACTGCCTGCACTTTTAAAACATTGTTTTTTTTGTTTAAATAAATTGTTTAGCTGTTGTAGGCTACACGCTAAAGTGCGATAGCCTTTTCTGATCATTTGTAGTCGTTTAAAGCTGTTTTAAGTGTACTTTTTACTGTTTTTGCCTTGTCTTTTCAAAAAAAATGTTTTTGTTTCCCACCTTTCTAAGCTAGTATAGTCCAGTTTTCAGGCTAGTGCTGAATCTAGGACTGTGTTACAAGTTTCTGAGTTGCCCATACCTTACTTGGATAGAGGGAAGTTTCTCTGTTCACCTGTGAGAGAGGGGAACTTTGAGCAGCCATCTGTTCCTGGAGGAGTGGTTCCAGCCCAGAAGTTAGTAGTTTAAAAACCACGTTTGCATGGTTTTGTGTGCCGGGCAGCACTGGTTAGCTAGGGTTAAATTATTCCCGGCTCTACTAAGTCTCTTCTTCAGTTTTTCACTTGAAACTAGTCTAACTCTCAACCTAAGCACTCAAAAAGCATCCTACAGTCCAGCACCTGCTCAGACCTAATAGCAAGCACTAATATACCCCGACACTTGACTGCCCAGCAGGGCAAGTCTCTTTATCCACCCCTCACCAACCAAGCAACTAAGCAGCTCACCCTACTATTCAGGCATGACCAAAGGGCAACTTCAGGTGTACTCTCCAGTCCAGCTGGTGAATCTCGGTATTCTGAGGCAATGTTACAACTGCCTCATGTACACAGACAACCCTCTCCTCCTACCACAAAACACTAACATATGCAAGAGATGCAGTTATACAGCCAAACTGGAGGCTAAGGTCTCTCCACCCAAGACTGGGACAGACAGTCACGAGGAGAAGGTTAACACTTGCACCACACCTCCAGCCTCAGATAGACCCACTAAACCAGCACTGGCAAAAAATACACATAAATACACTAAATCATACTTGGAGGCTCTAAATAAACACCTGCAAAAGCATCAGAGAGCTCCAAAGCAGACATCCACAAAACCTGCACCTCCCGTCACAAACCAGGCAACACATAAAACACAAAATCAATGTACCGCACAATCACAGCCCTTAAGGCGAAATAACATACCTAACACACTAGTAGTAGGTGACTCAATAGTCAGGCACACTGACGCTCCACTCACTAGGCTGGACTAGGAGAATGTTACTGTTAGCTGCCTATCGGGAGCCAGAATCCGCCACATAACACAAGCACTCTGGTCACTTCAGAACAAGTAAAAATTTGACTCTGTCATTGTTCATGTTGGTGTGAATGACCTGAAATGTACCTCCCTGGACTACATGAAAAGAGACATGGAAGAGCTCTCTGATCATGTAGCCCAGGCGGGTATGACCCTGATCCTGAGTAGCATCCTGCCCTTGCCAAGAATGATACCTTAGTATAAAGAAAAAAATGATAAATTTCAACAATTGGCTAAGCTTCTGGTGTCATTCAATGGGGATCCAGTGTCTGTCAGCCTGGAATGACATGCTAGACAAGCCACGTTGCTTCACAAGAGATGGCTTGCACCTGTCACCCCTTGGCTTTCGAATACTGGCCAAGGCTCTTGCTGCCCCCATAGTGCCTTTTTTAGGCAAGGGTCAAAATTCAAACCCACCACCGTAAACAGCACAAGTAAAAAAATGAGGGTTATGCTACTCAACACCAGGAGTTTAAATCTCAAAATGCATGCGCTCGAAGTACTCCTAAGTATGGAGAACGTCGACATCTGTGCAGTAACTGAAACCTGGTACAAGGCTCCAGAGACCACTCCAGCACTACTGGGCTACAACTCATACCACATATTTCGGCCACAGAATACGGACCGAAACACAAAAGGAGGGGGTGTATCCATATTCATCAAGGATACTCACACCTCCAGGTTAGTGGCACAGCATGATACTTCTGAGATCATCCATGTGCAACTAACATCAGGCAAATCTGCAGTGCAAATTGTGGCCTGCTACAGATCACCCTCCATGACCCAGGACCGCTACTCCGCCTTTCTGGAGACACTGGAAAACATGAAGGTCCTACCGAACACCCTGATACTGGGCGATTTCAATTACCCTACCATTAACTGGGAAAACTACTTGAGTACAAACTCCCAGGCTCAGCGCTTCCTGGAATTTATCAATTCAAATGCTCTGGCTCAGCTGGTAAAGTCCCCTACCAGAGGCCACAACATATTGGCCCTGGTCATCACCAACATGGGCGACAGGTGTTCCGTACCAGAGGTCAACCTGTCACTGGTTAGATCAGATGATAAACTAATCACCCTGGATGTCCACACCCCACCACCACCCCCAACCAAGGAAACCACACTGAAAATCTTTTCTAAAGCAAACTTCACCTTACTTAAAGCAGAGGTGGTAAGTTTCATAGCCCCCATGCTAAAGGATAACACTGCCCAAGATGCAGAATTCTTTACAATTGCACTCTGTGAGCACCTACAAGGATGCATGGATCGTGCCATCCCTAGCAAGACCAAGACTCACTCCCCTAAGATAAGGAAACCAGTCTGGTGGACCCCTGCCATAAACAGGTTATAGAACAGAAGGAGGAAACTAGTTCAGAAAAAAAGCAAATCCCAAGGAGGAAAGACATCCGTGATCAGTATCAGTAAGAAACTAAGGTCCCTCATAAAATCATCCAAGGCTAACTTCGAAAGAAAAATAGACAAGGATTCGAAAGATAACCACAAAGCCTTCTTTAGCTATGTCAAGCATCTAAGTGGCAACTAGCAGATATGCTCTGAGTTAGTGCAAAATAGCACAAAATATACTGAACCTACTGATATTGCCAACATCCTGGCAGATAGATTTAATGCAAACTTCACCTCCATCTCACCTTCAAAAGGGCCTACAACAATACCGGAAAAGTGTAGTGTCCCAGAAATCACAGAAGCACAGGTGAAAACAGCCCTTTCAAACGCCAAAAACACAGCATCAATGGGGCCAGATGGTGTCCCAGGCTGCGTCTTGCATGAACTACAGAACAAATTAACTGCCCACCTAAACACGCTGTTCAACCTCAGCCTCTCCACAGGCTACATGCCCATAGAATGGCGCACAGCAATGGTTATTCCACTCCATAAAGGAGGGGCCACAACTGACCCTGGTAATTATCGCCCCATAAGCCTGACTGGCCTGGTCTGCAAGGCTATGGAGCGCATCACATGGAACTCATTAACAAAGTCATTGGGAACCTCCAAACACTTAACCCAACCCAGTTCGGCTTTGTTAAGGGCAGATCATGCCTACTAAACCTGGTTGACTTGTTCAAGACAGTCACCAAGGTCATAGACGAGGGAAAGGTGGTTCACACAGCCTACCTTGATCTCGCCAAGGTGTTCAACACCATTCCTCACTTGGGTATTATAGAAAAACTCACCAGCCTGAACATAATCCCCTACGTCACAAGATGGGTTGCCAACTGGCTTACAGACAGAACTCACACGATAAGAAT